>NC_049198.1:62815387-63115387 GCF_009769625.2 Cygnus olor | reverse complement strand
GCTTATTCTGAGGATAATAAGTTATATTTTCTTGAAATGTGCATTTCAGATGGTCTTTTCTGGTATTTGGGAGGACCATTAGTGTAAAGACTAACTCTTTTTTTTTTTTTTCTTCCCACTTTTCCAACTTCATGAACTTCATGCTAATAATTGCTAGGAGAAAAATCTAATTATTTGTCAGCATCTCAAGTTCTGAGTTTTTGAGTTGTTATTGAGTTATTACAGGACTTTTCCTGTTAACTATAGCATCTTGTGAATTTTCTAATTCATTCTGGACTTGTCCCATCCAGGTTCATTGAAAGCAAAGGCTGTCATAATGCCTGATTACTCTAAGATCACTGTAAGATCTTAGATCTTCTATATCTATAGAAGATTATCTACAAACTTTTAAAATCAAAGTCAGTCAGAAAATAAGGGCTTAATTTTGCTGGCATTTGGCTTTTACATCCACAGAAGGTTATCTATAAACTTATTTCTTTGTAAATATAAGTCAGAAAACAAAGGTTTCATTTTGGGGATATCTTCCTGTTGAAAGTAAATGTCAAGATGTGAACAGCAAAGGTGTACAGAATTTGGTAAAGAAAACTGGCATTAGTGACAGCACTCACCCAGTTTCTCATGATGCCTTTGTACCTGTGCTCTGACAGATACCGGTTTAAAGCTAGCTCACTTATAGAAGGTACAGTGTGTGCTGCCCACAGCATAAAAATACTCTTAAAAACTTAAAATGCTATTGATAGTAAAACTACAAGCTGGCTTGACATAGATCTATACATTTTCCTCTATCATGGACTCCATAAGGGCCAGTAAATAGATAAGTGCATCTCTTTTATGTCTAAAGGCTTAGATTTTAAGTTCAGCTGCAGTTATTACTATGGTGCCTCTATGTCTGTTGCTTCATTGTATTTCATGATCTAATTATGCAGTAGATTTCATATATGGATTTTTATTTTAGTTTATTTTTTTAAATCAGAAGTTGCAACAGAACTTGTGTGGGGTTTTATTCATGTATTTATTTTCTTGAACAATAAAAAATAGTGTTTCTTTATGAAACAAATCAGCTCTTCAGTAGAGCCATTTATTTTTCATTTCATTACTTTCATTCTCCAATAGTATCTGGCAGGGTCCCTGGGTGAAAGCAAGGAGTACCATTTTATTGTGGTAACAGATGTTCTCCACTAAGGATTTTCTTATTTTGCTGAGTGACTCTCAGCTGGAATTTTGATCCAATTATTTCTTCTCTGTACTGCTAATGGAGCACTAAGTTGCCTTGTATAGATAGAATTTTCACTTCTGACAATTGTCCTTGAATAGGTGAAATAATATGCTCTATAAAGCAGACAAAGATGATAAAACATCCCAGATCAAATCATGTCTTCATTCCATGTGTTTTGAGAACTGTGGAAATATTTGAGGTCGCTAGGATGTGGGTCAATATGTTGTAGGACATATGTAGGATATGGGGTGAGCTACCAACACCTAAGGCATATATTAAATTCCAAGAGCTGCTGTTTTAACAATGCTGGTGATGGTTTCTCCCACTTAAAAAGTATGAAGAGGCTATGAAGAGGCCATCTTCAGCTGCTGCTTATTGTTGGCCAGGAATAGCCCAGACTGGCTTTTGTTCCATGAAGGACAATCACCTTGTTGTGGTTTAACCTGGCAGACAGCCAGGTTAAGCACCACACAGCCATTTACTCACTCCTGCCCACCTAGTGGGATGGGCGAAAGGATTTGAAAAAAGTGTAAAACTTATGCGTTGAGATAAAGACTGTTTAATAGGACAGGAAAGGAAGAGAAAAATAATGATAGTAATAATAATTTACACACACACACACAAAACAAGTGATGCACAATGCAGTTGCTCACCACTTGCTGACTGACGCCCAGTCAGTACACAAACATCAGTCCCCATCCCTCTCCCTTCTCCCCTCCAGTTTTTATTGTTCTTGTCCCAGTTCCTTGTGCACCCCCAGCCCCCTCTGGTGGGGCAACATAAGAAACTGAAAAGTCCTTGGCTCTGTGTAAGCACTGCTCTGCAACAACTAAAACATCACTGTGCTGTTAGCATTATTTTTCTCCTAAATCCAAAACATGGCACATACCAGTCACTATGAAGAAATCCCAACTGAAACTAGGATACACCTGAACCAGGCAAGGCTGAAGTAAGAAAATTTTGTCTACTCTGCTTACCTATGGCCAGTCAGTGGACCCATACCCACTGTTGTACTCTCCACTGAAGTCTGAAGTCAAATGTCTTTCTGCTCAAAAGCTTAGTCTCTCAACCTGGAACATACCCAGTAATGTAGTTGGTGAATGTTAGGCCTGATTGGATTAGAACTATAATCTACTAATATCATGAATAATTAGGCATATCTGTAATTGCCAACTTCTGCATATTTCCATAAATATCCACATCCACAGTTACATTGTCCCCAGGCCTGATGGATGTGAGCCAGTGCCTGTCCAGATGCTGTACAGCTCAATGTGCAAACTAATAATCAGGGTATATCTGTTCAAGCACACTGTTGTGCTAGTTCAGCTATAAGGCTGACAGACCTGAGCTGACCTTTCACTTGGAGAATGAGCAGAGAGCCCAAAAGCTGTTTATACCTGTTCTACAGAGTTGCCGTAACAAAGGAAGAAGAAAGGCAGACAGCTGCATCACTTAAGACACATTACTGAAGTGACAAAAGGAGTCAAGTAAGTTTCCTCTGAGGTGGGGCCAGTGGAAAAAGAGGGAAATGGACATCTCCAGAGTATGACTTTCATACTGTCTGTACAACCATGTGAGTACATATTATGGTGTCTCCCACCATCTGATAAAAGGACCTAGTGGAGTCCACTATGGCTTCCTTTCTTGCTTGTGTACTGGGCTTACTTTCTTCAGAAAATAGAATGTGTGAGGGGAACCTCAGCCCTCTCTCTACAGTAGACCAGCCTTGACCTCTCTATGTGAAATACTTCACATTCTAGAGGCTAGGCTCACCCAAAGAAACTCAAGTTTTAATTCTGGAGCCAGATCAGAATTTTGTAGCTGGGATAAATTCAGGTCAAGTAGAACTATGGTGTAAATTGAAGTCTCTTTTCAGGTCAGTGCCTTACTCACAAGGCTGTAGAGAGGGAAAGTGAGACAGTCTGTCATTAGGTATGACTGCATATTATTTTGTAGGTAAATGCAAGCATAGTTGCTTAGTTTGTTCTTACTAAAAGTCAACCATGTGATAGCTCTGACACAGGAGCCATGTAACTATGATAAATGTAATGCTGAGCTTACACTAGGAGGTCTTGCTGTGAGATGGAATTGAAGACACTTGTTAAGTGGAACCAAGTGGAAACATTTAAAAATATCTGCTGGGAACTAGTTTTATGTTCTGTATATGATTGGATACTCTGCCTTTCCCAAAACACAAACTAAAAATTGATGTCTTGAGTTGTAAACCATGATTTCAAAATATTTTATTATTTGTGTTCCAAAGACTCTTTAATGTAGTTGCTAACATGAATGAAAATATTGAATTCTTAAATAGCCAGGTGAACTTGAACTGTCATCTTCCAGACACCTCCAGTAGTATTCTGAGCATTATGACCAGCTGGAGACTAAGGACACATAAGGTTAGTTTTAAATTATTTAAGAATTAGGTCCTACAGAACTACCATATCTAATTGGTAAACCAAAGTCACCTTTGGAAGTAGCAAGCTGAGTCTGTACTATAAAGCAACATCAGAAATTGATAATGTCTTTGCTTCAGGGTAAATATTCACGACTTATTATACAGTATTCTGGTGTTGAGAGCTGATGAAGAAAGTATCTCCTGAGTGAAATCTGATATAAGGAACTGAAAGTTATTTTTAACATGTGAAGACATCTGCTCAATTAATTGCCTACCTAGAGTTTTTCTCTCTTTCTTTTATTAATTTATACAAGGTCCAAAACTGAGGGTTTCAATAGGACCATTTTTATTTTTTTCCCCAAGTGAATACATAAAATTACAGTTCTTACCTTATTTCCATTCCTTCCTCTCACATGAGTAAATTATCAGATATATAATACCTTTTGTGAGACTGCTGTAAAAAACAGAAATGTTGGAAATTTAGGTACATGTATTGAAACACAGGTTTCAAGATCAAAATAAAAATAATAAATTAATTAGTTATCCTCTATCAGAACTAACAAAACTTTTTATTAAGATGAATAGCAGATTACAAGGTAACACAAGTAGGTCAAGGAAGGTGATTGTTTCCCTCTGCTCTGCACTGGTAAGGCCACATCTGGAGTACTGTGTCCAGTTCTGGTCTTCCCAATACAAGAGAGGCATAGAGCTATGAAAGAGTGTCCAGTGCAGGGTCACGAAGACACCGGAACATCTCTTGTATGAGAAAAGAAAAAGAGAGCTGGGACTGACCATCCTTGAGAAAAGGGGATCTTACAAATGTATATAAATACCTGATGTGTGGGACTATCCTCATCAACACACTGAGTGGACAGCAGGCAATGGGCACAAATTAAAACACATGAGATTCCATCTGAAAAAAATAAAACATTTTGTTGTTGTTGTTGCTTTTTTCCTTTTTTTTTCTTATTGTAAGGTTGCACCACATAGCTGCATGCTCACTTCTCCCCCGTTGGAATGGGGAAGAGAATTGTAAGAGTAAAAATGAGAAAACTTGAGGGCTGAGGTAGACAATATAATAGATAAAGCAAAAGATGTGAGCACAAGCAGAGCAAAATAAGGAATTAATGCACTGCATCTCATTGTCAGGCCATTTCCAGGAAAGAAGGTCTTCATCACATGAGATGATTGCTTGGGAAGACAAGCACCATGACTCTGAACATCCCTCCCTTCCTCCTCCTTTCTTCCAGCTTTTACTCCTGACTATGATGTTGTATGGTATGGGATATCCCTTTAATCAGTATGGGCCAGGTGTCCTTACAGTGTCCCCTCCCAAATTCTTATGCACTCCTAGCCTACCCACTGGTGGAGCAATGTCAGAGACAGAGAATGCTGTGGGGCTATGTAAGCACTGTTCAACCATGGCTAAAACATCAGTGTATGATCAACGCTGTTTTGGTAATTCAAAACATAGCACCATAAGCAAAACTGTGAAGAAAATTAACACTTTCCCAGTCAAAACCAATATCTTCGGAGAAGCTGTAGATTCTTCATCCTTGGAAGTAATCAAAACTAAAATGCACATGGTGCTGGGTAGCCTGTTCTGGGTGACCTTACCTAAGCAAGTGGGCTGTACCATCTGGTCTCCTGGGGTCCTTCAGAGCCTAAAAAATTCAGTGATTCTGTGATAGCTAAGATTTTTGCAATATCTTAGTAAGCTATTTGGCACAGCAGTAGATTATTTTTTTTTTTTTAATTTTTTTTCCAGTATCTTACTTGACTGGAAGAAAGTACTATAGGAATAGTTCATTTGGAAGTAACAATTACATACTAGGAGAAAGATACTTAAAAAAAATTAAAAATGCTGTATGTTGGAACTTTGAAATCTGAGTTTATACTTTTTCTTATTATTTACTTAAAAACAGAATGAAAAATAATTATTTAAAGAAAGTAACAGACGTTTAAAAAGAGAAACTGCTAGTACTATTGCATAACCATCAGTTATGTTTATTATCTGTTTAAAAAAAAAAAACAAACAAGAAATAGTTTTGATTTTTTCAATTTTATTCTTGTCTTTGTCAGGTTTGTCTAACACTTCAATATGGAAAAAAATATTTGAATGGCTATGTGTCCACTTAACATAAAATATTAGTATTTTCTTGGAATAAGCAAGGCATAAGGAACATGGATTCAACTATTCTCTGTCAGAAGAGATCTGAAGCCGCCTCTATTTCCTTTTCTTTTAATGGTCTAGTGTTATTGCACGAGGCTATAATACATCTTCTAGGATCTTTTAAAAAATATTTATGTTCTCATTGTCTTTTTTACAAGCTGCAGAGACAAGGTCCGTTGACTATATGGTGCAGACCAGTCTGCACCTATGTATACTGTCTGTAGTGATGGAACCAGAATGCATTATCCCATGTTCCACAATCAAATAAAAGAGGGTAAGTAAGCAATTTGATCCATGCTGAAAGCAAGGAACAAACTAAGATGTGTATTTTGTTAACTATTATGAGACTGGGCCTGAAAGCGGAAGAGTAAATTAAACAATCATCTGAATGCATACGCTCCTATTGAACATATTCTACTGATGTTTTTCTGTTCTGTACCAATATACAGCCATTTCATAAGGACTAGAGAAAAGGCAGACCCGGCTGCCGCCTACAAAGTCATTCTCCGTGTCCTGATAATTAAAAATTTTATATAAATCATATTAATACAAAATAACGGCAGTTTCACTTTCAAGTGAGGACTGGTAGATTAGGATCCGTGTCTAAAGTGTTAAGACATTAGTTAAGATCTAAATATTTAATCAAAGAGACTTACACGCTTGTCCTTTACGTTTACAGATCTCAGGATACTTCTGTTAATTTTTTCTGCTGAGTGCTCGAAGTCTTTCAAAGGAAAGACTTTCACTGCTAATACCATCTCACTCATTTACTTGTTGAGGTTGATATTAAGCATGTCCAGCTGGGAGTGACATACGAAATACCTTCTTTAGAATTTTGCTACTAGTAGCTAACATTGAGTTTGTGAAATAAGTAACTTTTCTCAACACTAAGAACAAAAAACAAACAAACAAGAGCAACAAAAAACAACAAGAAAAACATTAAAAACTGTATACTCACATCCAACTGTACTAAAGCCCTCCCATGTAGGGCAGTATAAATATATTCCTTAAATACTTGTATGTATTTATGTCAGATAAGTTTTTCTTAAGAGCACATTGCCTCAGGAATTGCCTCCTGTCTTAAAATGGATAATTTGCTTGAATTCCTTTAGCACATTGCTAGCTCCAACCCTTCCTCCCCAATCTCATGGATGTTCATGGTATCTTGACAAACTTCTGGAATATTAATGAGGACTAAGCTATTTTACCTTATTTTCTTATCTTCTTGTTTATATTTCTGCTTCTCGTCAAAGGTAAATTTCAAAGTATGTATTGATACAGTAAGCATCCCAGCAGTCCAGTCAGCATTAAACATTCAGAGCAATTTCCTATCTGTCATAACCACCTAATATTTGCCAATTGTGGAAATGAAGGGGAACTTTAGGGAATGGTTTAACAAACCACTCAGTGATCAGTGATTTAATCATTTTATGGGTTTGATGAACTCATAATGTAATATAAGATGATGAGATGATTTGGGAAATTTCTTGCAGATTCTGTTGCAAGGTAGCTTAGAGTTTTGAATTTGACCTTAAATTTGTGGTTTATTAACTGTAGATAGTGTAACTTGAAGAGTATGCACAAATTCATGAAGTATTTGATTCTTTTTTTTTTTTTTTTCTCCAAAATTTTGGGTTGATAACTTTAAAATATATTTTTTATTAATGTGAACTTATGCTCTGGGCTTTACTAAGTTTGCTTCCTATCATCTGACACTAAAAAAGTAAACTTTCAAAGAACAAAAAAAATATGGAAACAAATCATCTGGAAACAGAAACCATTAGTATTCTTTGTCTAGATTAACCTGGGACAGCTGTTTCTTTTAAATAGTAGTTGCTGAGATTATTGGGTAAGGTGGAAGGCAAGTGATGTTTTCTTTGATCACTTCATCTTTACTGACAGGCTCACGTGTGGCAGTAAGAGTAAGACTCATCGTAAGGTTGTTTATTGGGTGTATGTTGATGGTAGTTTTATTCTTTTTCTTCACTGGAGAGACAGATTCAATCCAATAGCAGACCTTGTTCTTCCATGGTCTTTTCCTTCTCTTCGTCTACTGTATATGTTTTTACACAAGACAAATTTGGATGAAAAATATTCAGACTCCCTGTAAGCATTGAAAGCATCCAGTTGCAAGTCATATTTTATTCCTTCTTCCATACTTGTACCAACTATGCCTATATTGGAACATATTTTATACTTTCATAGAATTGTAGAATGGTGGAATCATAGAATGGTTTGTGTTGGAAGGGACCTTAAAAATCATCTAATTCCAACCCCCCTGCTATGGGCCGGGACACTTTCTACTAGATCACATCTTTCTTGTGCTGGGGGCCCCAGACTGGATGTAGTACTCCAAGTAGGGCCTCACAAGGGCAGAGTAGAAGGGAAAAATCTCCTCCCTTGACCTGCTAGCCATGCCTCTGTTGATGCAGAGATAAATTTATTATAGCTTGAAAAATGAGAAAAATGAAAAGTCACTACCTACATTTATTCCACATGCATATAAAATGAACAGTGGATAAACTTCTTCAGTGTCTCCAGGCCAGTTAGGGTACCATTCAGTTATACAGCACAAAGATCCTAAAATTCTTGGAAGGATTGCTCTTAACATACAGTTAAAGTTTAAGATTATTTATTAGACTAAAGATGATATAAAGACAACTGCAATGTCCTTTTCGTTGTTCAGGAAAAATACAACAAATGTTACACTGCTACAATTTCAGTAAAGGGTGACTTCTTTATGAAGACTGTTGTCAGAAAGTTCATGATATCAATTACTACTTAGGCAGCACCTGTTAAATAGCAAAGCTTCACTACACTCTTGTTGTCTATTTGGAGTGACTATACATTTTTATTTAATAAATAAATAAATAAATAAAATGTTTTTATTTTTATTTCTTTGTTATTCTGGTATGATATCCAAATTTCAGAGATGGTTCATGATATGTGCTGGCAGCAATACCAGGATGATTACACTAGCTTACATATAGTCTTGCTATGTTTAGTAATTCATTTCTCTAATGATTTCTCTAATGTTTTTAATGGTAAAACATCTACTTTCTTAAAGTATCTATGCAGCTGTTAATAGATACTCTAGACTGACAAGCACATGTAAATCTCTGTGTTATACAAATTGCTTCTGTCCCTGTGTCTCTTTTTATTTCAAATTTGTATATATCTTTTCTTTGTCTGAAATCATTGAATGACAATTTTTATTGCTGTATTTTGTAATGTTTTTTCTCTTTCGCTAAAAGCAGCAAACATAGTCTGGTTTGGGCCTGGTTCAATTTATAAATAATAAATTATAGGCCTTGAATGCTTCTTCAGAAAAGGGCATGAGGAATTTCTTGTAGCTTTCACCTAGAAAAATAATATACCTGTGTTTTCTATCCTATCTTATATATTGACCAGGCAGTTAGATGTTCTCCTTTAGAAAGGACATGATTTTTTTTTACAGCTCTGTAAAGTGAAATGCCAAGCTCATTTTTATCTCAGTTACCTGTAGGTAACGAGGATGGGACTTGAAAATACCTGAGGAAACATTAACAATATTTTCTACATTCCAGAACAATAAAGGCATTAACCACGAGACAGCACTATTTGTCAAATTAACTCCACATGCTGAAATCTTGAAATGTACTTTAATATGCCATTCATTAAATTCAAATAAGTTCTCTTTTTAATCTTCTCTTTTCTAAGCATGGGTTTCAGTCTTCAATTTATTTACATGACATCCATCTTCTCTATATCCTTTTTTTTTTTTTTTTTTTTTTTTTTCATTTTTGTTGTGGTTTAACCCCAGAAGACAGCTCAGCACCACCCAGCTGCTCACTCACTCTCCCCAAGTGCAATGTGGGAGCAAATTGGCCAGGCAAAAGTGCAAGAACTTGTGGGCTGAGATAAAGACAGTTCACTAGGTAAAGCACAAGGGAAGCAAACCAAGGAATTAATTTGCAGTTTCTCATTGGCAGGCAGGTGTTCAGCCATTCCCAGGAAAGCAAGGCTCAGAATTACAGAATCAGAATCACAGAATCGTCCAGGTTGGAAGAGACCCCCAAGATCACCGAGTTCAACCTCTGACCTAACATTAACAAGTCCTCCACTAAACCATATCACTAAGCTCTACATCTAACTGTCTTTTAAAGACCTCCAGGGATGGCGACTCAACCACTTCCCTGGGCAGCCCATTCCAATGCCTAACAACTCTTTTGGTAAAGAAGTTCTTCCTAATATCCAACCTAAACCTCCCCTGGCGCAACTTTAGCCCATTCCCCCTCGTCCTGTCACCAGGCACGTGGGAGAATAGACCAATCCCCACCTCGCTACAGTCTCCTTTAAGATACCTGTAAAGTGCGATAAGGTCGCCCCTGAGCTTCCTCTTTTCCAGACTGAACAATCCCAGCTCCCCCAGCCGCTCCTCGTAATACTTGTTCTCCAGACCCCTCACCAGCTTTGTTGCCCTTCTCTGGACTCGCTCGAGCACCTCCATGTCCTTCTTGTAGTGAGGGGCCCAAACCTCAGTACTCAAGGTGCAGCCTCACCAGAGCCGAGTAAAGGGGGACAATCACTTCCCTAGCCCTGCTGGCCACATTTGTTTCTTATACAAGCCAGGATGCTGTTGGCCTTACGGTTCCTTGGGAAGACAAACACTATCACAGTCAACATTCCCCTTTCCTCCTGTTTTACCTCAGCTTTTATTGCAGCTTCATATGGTATGGGCCATGCCTTTGGCCAGGCTGGGCCAGCTGTCCTGGCTGTGTGCCCTCCCAGATCCTGGTGAACCCCCAGAATCCTCACTGGTGGGGCCGCAAGAGAAGCTGAAAAGACCTTGGCTCTGTGTAAGCACTGCTCTACAAATAAAACTTTGGTGTCTTATCAGCACTATTTTCATCATAAAACTGTCATATGAGCATCTGTATAGAAAATTAACTCTATACCAGCCAAAGCCATGACAATTTTTCTTCCTGATCATTTAATTTCCTCTTTGAGAAAGTGTCTGGTGCTAGGCACTGAAGAATTATGGGATGTTATTTACACCATTTCTTATGGATCTACCAAATAAGCCCAGTGCAAAATGTCAAATAACTTGCAGATATAATATAGTATTTACTAGAGGAGAAGCTGTGAGAATGATCAACCATGAATAGTTTAGCCATTTAAATATTTGGGGAGAGCTAAACTTAATTAATACTGAACTAGTTTAAATAAATTACATTTGAAAAGGTGTGTGAAAATAGTTACTTCCAAAAATGAAGATTGCCATTGGGCTGAAAATAAAAAATTCAAGTGGGAATATTTTCTCCCAGAGTAAAACACATACTAGTAATTTGTCAAGGCTAGGTCACTGTAAATACAATGTTTTTTTTTTTTTTTTTTTTTGGTTTCTTTTTTTTTTTCCCCTTCCTCTAGGGAGCTCATGTGGGATTGAAAGACAGACAAAGTAGGGAACTAGTACTGAGATAAATCTAATAGGACAAGTGACAAATATTTTTTCAGTGCACAACAGCTTGAATTTCATTTCATGTCTCTTGTCAGTAAGAGCAGCAAATCTCATCTAACTTACTTAATTTACTTAAGTAAATTTAGAGCATCTTATTCACCAACGTTTGAAATATAATTTTTTCTTTTATATTATCAATTATTTTATTACTTCTTCATTGTGGTCCATAAACGTGCACACCACGGAAAAAGCAGAATTAGAAAAAAATGATATAAAGTAAAAGAGAAACTCTACAGACTAGAAAGAATACTATTTAAATTCCCTAAAAACAGAACTACTACTCCCTTTCCTATTCTGCAGACATGATAGTCTTTTTATAGTACTCAAGTACTGATTCCAGCACCTTGGAATTGCTACTGTTCTGATGAGTTGAAATTGCTAGGGTTGCTCAATTAGTAAGGACTAGAGTTTTGGCACACTTCATTGAAGTGAGTAGATTCTTGCATTTTTTGAAGCATGTGTTTTTCTTTGTCATGTGCAGCACACACTGATAGACTTAATAACTATGCACTCTGAGTTTAAAATTAGTAAAGGAAACATTAGCAAGCATGTCTCAAATTCAAGAATGAACTATAACAGCCCATTGTCAGCTGATGTCCACTGTACCTATATTTATGTCTGTACTCTGAGTAGATCCTGTTTTGCTAATCTGTGATTGAATCCCACTTGCAATAGTGAAAGTGATGTGCTTTCATGAGGGAAAGAACATTGCTCTGAAACTGAAGCATGAAAATCCTCTCCTGCTTCTTTCTGCCTCTATAATTTTTTTTGAAGGGAAAAAAAATCATAAAGATTTTAGAAGAAGTTATATCTGACTGAAGTAACAAAAGTGCTTTGCTCTCTCCAAGTAAGTATCCATGTGTATGTTTGTTTTTAACAGCAGTGTAAGTGGTAATCTATGGAGTAGCAACTGCATTTGGTTGAAATACCTTTCCTGGAATATGTCATTTTAGATTACCTTCTTCTTGATGAGCATACAAAACATGTTTCTTTGGATGTGACTACAAAAGAAATGTTTGTCACCTGTACTATTATTCTAAAAAAAAAAGTTCTACCATTTTGCATCAAAGTTGCAGATCTTAAAAGTAACAGGTATTCTGTCATTTACATATAACTTTTCTTTCTTATTTTAAAATGTATTTGATCAAATCAATATGTGCCCTATGTTGAATCAAATCTTACCAAAGTCAGCATAAATAATTATGGGATCACAGAATGGTGATATAACTTCAAATAAATAACTTAACTGACTTTGGGCAGAATCATAGATAAGGCTCCCTTCTATCTTGAATATATATTTCATTTTACTGGTTTAAATCTAGTTCTGGTTCATATTTGCTTACGGATAAAACCTGTGGTGAATCTCCTGTTTATTCATTGATCTTCTGTCTATATGACTAAGAAAAACACATTATGTTGGACACTAAATAAGGTGATAAGTTATGCATGAAACTAATTCAAGTATTTGAATCTTGTGTCAATGTCTCTTCTCTTATCATAGATGTTCTTTCTGATTCTTTAGTTTAGATTAGAGCAAATGGTCTGCACACCATGCAGACTTATGAAAAATGTCGGACGTGGCACAGTTACACTATCATATTTGTTCAACCACCAGTCAGTACAGCACATTATCTTTTCATGTAGCTGGAAGGACAACATTGCTGTTAAATAAGCCAAGCACCATTAGATGCTGATGAACACCCTCTAGCTTTCAAGCTAGTAAATATTGATGTTTGTTACCTACGGATTTCTAATTATACTAATATCAAATTGATTACTATGATTGAAAGAGTCTAGTAAACAGCAAACCTTTTTGTAAGAAGAGCTTATCGTTTTAGGGATTACTTCAGTTCTATATGTGTATATTTCCCTTTTCTTTTGAGCAGAATTCATACCACAAGTTATGTTTTTTGTTGTTGTTGTTGCTTTTTTTTTTTTTTTTTTTTTTGCCTGCCTTTTGTTTAAGCATTTCTACATGCCAGACTGCTTATTTTTCACAAATCCGCCATGTTAATACTCCTGGTGAAATTAAAGATAGTATGTGAATACTTGTTTTAATCCTGATGGAGTGTGAGATGTCAGGCTCTTTATTTAGACCAGCCTGCAACTGCTAGCAGTTGTTCTGTTTTAACAATAAGTCAAAAAATATATATTATTTAGCTAATAAGCTAATACGGATAATATTTTCATAATAAAATGTTTTATTTCTAGAATTCAGAATATATTTTATATTATTTATATATATAGTTTATGTACATATTATTTATGTATATGTGGCCCATGTGAACCTCATGAAGTTTAAGGCCAAATGCAGCATCTTTTACCTGGATTGGGACAACCCCCAGTATCAATACAGACTGGTGGATTAATTGATTGAGAGCAGCTCTGTAGAGAAGCACTTGGAGATACTGGTTGATGAAAAATGGAATATTCACTAGTAATGTGCACTTGCAACTTGAAACGTTGCATCAAATAAGTGGTGGCCAGCATGTCAAGGAAGGAGATTCTCCTCCTCTACTCCACTCTCATGAGACCCTATCTGGAGTATTGCATTCAGCTTTGGGGTCTACAGCACAAAAAAGACACAGAATGCTAGGAATATGTCCAGAGGAGGACGATGAGGATGATCAAAGGGCTGGAGCACCCCTGCTATGGAGAAAGACTGAGACGGTTGGAATTGTTTAGCCTAGAGAAGAGAAGGCTCTGAGAAGACCTTATTGCAGCCTTCCAATACTTACAGAGAGCCTACAAGAAAGACGGGGAGAGAGTTCATACAATGGCATGTAGTGATAAAGCAAGGGATAATGGCTGTAAACTAAAACAGGTTAGATTTAGATTAGATATAAAGATGAAATTCTTCACAATGAGGGTGGTAAGACACTGGTTTCTCAAAGATGTTCTGGATGTCCCGTCCCTGCAAGTGTTCAAGGCCAGGTTAGATGAGGCTTTGGGCAGCCTAATCTAGTGAGAGGTGTCCCTGCCCACGGCACAGGAGTTGGACTAGATGGTCTTTAAAGGTCTCTTTCAATGCCAAATTCTATGATTCAATGATTTTAACCTAAGGTAGTCACCTAGGTTTACATGTTCAGTTCCTAATTCTGTGTCCATTTTATATATTACTGTATTGCATTCAGCATATATATTTGTGACATTTTGGTAATATAACACCAACTAGAAAGATATAAAAGGGAAGAAATAGTAAGTCACTTCCTGCTAAGGAATGCTAAGGAGGCACATTTAAAACATTAAAAGGTAGGCAAGCATGGCAAGAAAAACTATGAAGAGAACTGATGCTAACTGCTAAAATTGGGGGATCTAGCAAAACACTTATTTCTTAATATAGTTTTGAGTTAGTACATGGAACAAATGTTTCTTAATTCCTGTTACATAGATAAGTCACAATTCTTCAGATGTTTGCACTGCAGATTTATAGGCTGTCTTTCTCACATAGAGGTTTTTATTTTTTCTCTGTAAATAATTTCTGATTATTTAGTCCATGAGCTTACCAGGCAAACCAGTGTTTACACAATGATGTGCAGCTTTCTCACTTTTTCTTACTATTTATTTATTTTTTTAAACAATGTCTTCTAAATTGAGCTGAACCAAGTGTTAGTGTATATGGTGTGCTGTGGTCTGTTCTTGGAGCTCAGAGGCTGCTATGGCAGATGCAAGAGGAAGAGGGCTGCTTGATAGAAAAAGAAGAAATGAGTAATGATAGGGGAGAAACGTTTTATCTGTGGCTCTTTCACATTCTGTGCTTCCTTTTCTTGGCCAGAGAAAGCTTGACTACCCCTGTAATATGAAATTAATCATGGAGTATATTGCTTATCTATTAAATTTTATTCTTCATAGTGCTATTCTTCCCATGCTTTAGAAGTAGTCATTTATCATTGTCTTAGCAGGGAAATGTAATATTCTTTATCGCTCTGAATGTGCCTACTAGGGAAATGAATGTACAACTGTAAAAGGAGTGAAGATCTGTGAGTTCATGTTTTTATACTGTTTCTTTAAGTGGCCAAAGAAGTCAATTCACTTTATCATATATCTGCAATGTTATCAAAAAGATCATTCATTTCACATAGTACAGAAGTCATGTAAGTTCCTCTTTTATGTCATTTTTCAGTAATACTGCAGTGTTTCTGTGTAATACGGTAAACTTAAAATGTTCCGTTTTGCCTGCATTATGTAAAAACCTTAATCTTAAGTGTTTCAGCCTCATTCTGGTTTATTAATTTTTAATCGTTCTCCACATCATTAAAGAATTATATTTATACCTCCTAAGAATAGTCCAGTTGATCAATTTTGATCATTTTAACATTCCAGGGGTTTGAAGGTACACTGTTTCTCAATATATGACATTGAAATTGCTGATGTTGTGTCAGGGAAGTGAATGGGAAGGAAAACAGCCAAGAATCAACTCGGGAATTCTAAATTAGTTGTAAGAGTTAGAATTCTGATACACCAGGCTCTTTCACAGTATTGCTCCATGTTTGTATCAGTTCTGTTTTTTTTTTTTTTTTAAATATATATATATATATATACATGTATATACAGAAGACAGCAATGCTGTGAAGAGATCTTTTACCAGATTTAGGGAATATATTGATATTGAACTCAAACATTAAAGTGTAGAAAGGAGTATTTATCCCTCTTACTAAGTGCTAAGCTCAGTACAGTCTTAGCTGAAGTGCTGCTGCAGTATGTGCAATTTTGATATATTACTTCTGGAGCAATTAAATTTTGAGCAATTAAATTTGAACAATTAAATTTACCTGGCATTTTTGGAATTTTGTTGGAATTTCAATATAAATCTCCCTTGAGGTTTCAAATACTGCAAAGCTTTTTTATGTCAAGATGAACAAAAACTAACAAACCAAAAAAGAACAACAGATAACTGAGAAACAGTAAACCTTGAGATAGTAAAATTGTACCCCTAGATGGTTAACATTCTGAAGGTTTAACTTGTTATATGAGTTGTAAAAACAACTTTTGCATCACTGGTGCACTGATATTGTGATGACTGCTTGCTTTATCTTACCGGTCAAATGAGATGTCTCGTAACTATTGCATGTCATATGTTTGAAACACTGTACTCTCTCTTGGTCATGGATAACACCATGGACCACTAAATTCTGCTGCAATAAAAATGCTGATTTGAAGTTACATAAAACTACTTCAAAAAAAGGTATTTTTGAAAGAGAAAAACCAAAAACAATACTACCCCAAACCCAGAAATATCTGCTCTTTAAAAACAAACAAACAACAATAACAACAAAAAAAAACGGATTTCCATTCCAATCAAAATGTCGCCTTTTTTAGCATTCAAGTGACTAAGCACTTAAGTGCTGAAGCACTGGGCATGCTGTTGTTGTACCAGGTATGCTGGAACTATCAGTAAGTAACTGGTACTTGCATTTAGAGATGGTGATTTCACTCAGTTAACTCAGAACCATTGTCCACCTACAACATTAAATGAAAATACAATGTTGCTTGGATATTACAAATCTACACATACATTTTTGCATCTTGCACTTTTAGATTAGACTTCAGCTTGTTTAGATTTCTTAACACACACAGAGCAAAATCCTATTTAATTCAAGTTCCTCAGCAAATCTGCATTTCATTGCCAAATTCTGCATTTCATTGAAGTTCTTAACTTCTATTCTAAAATTAGGAAAAAATTAGGAAAACAAATTTTCATCTTTGTAGGCCAGTGTGCTATTGTAGTATAAGAATCATATGCATTCAAAGCAAATTTTTGTAATTGTTGTGTATTTGTTTTTTTTTGTTGTTGTTGTCTTGTTTTGTTTTAATCAAATAAAATTCTTCCTCTCTAGAAAAATGAAAGACTGCTAAAATTTAAATTCCATATGGATAATATGATAGTATTGATGAATGATTTAATAAGCATAATAATACACAAATATGAAGGAGTGATTGCTAGCAAGGAAGGAATTATTAAAATTTGTTGTTGTTGTTGTTGTTATTGTTGTTGTTTGTTTACTTTGTTGTTGTTTGTTTACTATTGTTGTTTGTTACTTTACACTAGTAAAAAAAACACAAAAAAACGCGCTTTTTTTTACACAAAAAACATTTTTCAAAATTTTCCATGTTCAAAAAGCATTTTTCAAAATTTTCCATGTTTCAAAAAGCATTTTGAACATGGAAACACTTAACATTAATAAGGTGTCTCTTAGTGACCTTAAAATTAACTCATTGATATTGGTGGTGTTCTATATGTGCAACATACTGTATAAACACAGGCAACACTTTCAAAGGCTGTAACCTTTTGAGAAAATATGTGGGAAAGATATAAAACTTGGACTAAAAACTTGGTCCATCATTTGTGTTTCTTTCTGTTTTTTTTTTTTTTTATTTTTTATTTTTAAATTTTTGTATCTCACTTATACAAGAAGTTAGTTTCAGGACTAATATGATAGCTGTTATAATGCATGCATACTCGTGTTAAGACTTGCTGATTAGTTTAAGGACTGAACCAGCAATAGCAGTGGACTTTGTTTGTATTGTTATTTTCCCAATCATTTCTGCATGATAAAGATTTTCCTTTGGTTTTTCTTCTTTCTCCTCATTACTCCCTCTCTGTTTTCACTGACATTTACAGGGTCATTTTGTAGTTTTGCACTTCCCATCACCAATGCAGCTGAATGAAATATGGTACACAAAGTTTACATCTGAAGAGAGACATAGGTTTTGCAACACTGTGTGTCCCTCCAGAATTCAGTAGTAGGTCCATAGAGCACTTGTAGATCTCTAGAAAGTTTAGGTGGAACCCAAAACCTAGCAAAGATGTTATAAATGATCACAAAACATGAATCTGCCTATTGTAAGTGTTATGAAAGCAGCCTGTAGACAGTGTACAGCTGTGTTGCTACAGCCTCAGTAGTGAAGAACATGCCTTGATAGCCTACTTATTTTGAAGATCTAAAGCCTAAGTCAGGGACTGTTTCATGTAAACTATACCAATTATACTTGGATATCAATTATATACCAGATACCAAATGTTTTCTGGTCAACATTTTATCAACATGAAAGAGGTATACTATCTCTTTGTAACCAAGGGAATCTTTGCTTCTCTTCTCCACAGCAAAACTGTTTCAACAGTAACAATATAGTCTCAGACTTTGCCAAAGGCGTAATGGACATAGTTGCTCAGTAGGGTAAATTCTCTAGCATTCGCATTCTGTAAAAGTATTTCCTCCAAAAAACATGTAATAAACTAGAGTGAAGTTGCATTTAGGGAAAAGGAGATTGTTGAATTCCTTATCCTAGAGTACAAAAGCTCTTTTTCTTCACTGATCTTCCTGTCATCTTTTTGGAAGAGATAAACTATGACTACATTTAATTTTAATGATACTCTTTTGGAGAATCCAATTAGCTTTCTTGTACAGAATTCCCAGTTCAATTATTATACCAAAAATTTGTATGGGGCAGTCACTTGCTTTCTGACCCCCCCTAAACTTAACAAAGCTGTTTAACTCTAACCTAAGCCATAAGAACTGAAATTGTTATTTATTCTTCCTTGGACAAGTTGTTACACGGTTAGCCACAAAAAAATTAGACTGATGATCATTTCTTTCTGCAAAAGCATATAAGTTTCAGAAGGCCTGGATCAGGCAGAAGTACCATCAAAACCAGCATTTTGCACCTGTTTTTTTAGGTCTCAGTATAGATAGCACACAGGTATACTTGAATAATGGCTCCTATAGAAATGTTGAACATTCCCATGAAATAATGTCTTCAATGAGTGGTAAGTTCAATATATAAGAACATACTGTCACAGATTATGCACAGAAATACCGCTAAGAAATTTGTATTATTCATTTTCACATATTATGGCTTCAAAGTTATTATCTTTCTTTAAAAGAAAAATTGCAACCAGATGGTGAGTGTATTTAAGACCATTATGCATGTATGCATGCATTCACATGTATGTATTTGCTAATATGTTTATTAAATTAGTGGAGTTAAAATAGAATTAAAGATTATGACTTCATTAAATGAATTAAAGATTTGTGGATAAATGTCTTCCTAGCATCATTATATTTATTTGAAAAAATAATTTAAAAAAAAAATATATCTGAATAGTCTTGTGTGTATATAGCTCTTGAATTTGTGGATCCTTACCTTTGAAGTCAGCTCAGGCAACTGGAGGGCAGTAGAACTGTAACCTTTCATTTTGGCTAGAGACCTGTCCCTGTATATTTTTAGCTCATGCTCGCATACTATGGTGAATCTTTCAAAGTACCTAAGTGTAAGTCTTAGGGAGTCAGTAATTGGCTTGGTATCTTAGCATCTTGTTTTTGGCGTCTATGACCTTTACCAGACACAATTCTAGACTTGTCACAGAATAACTCGTCCAATTTGAACGTTGGTGGCTATATGTCTCTTGCCTACATAAAGCATATGCACAATAGCAAGTTATTCAGTGACAGTTAGTTTTAATTACTTCTTATTAAAAAATTCTCAAATACATAGTTTTTGAATTTCCAGGCTGAGTATTTTTCCAAATCCTAAAACAGATGGTGCCTAGATGATGCTGATTATGTAGAGTATTTCAGGATGCAAATCAGTTATTTGTTTTCTTCTCTTTAGTAGCTTTAATGATTTCATAGCCTATGATTCTCACCCTCTTGAACATTTGAGCAAGCTGTCCAAATACTCCATTGGAAAATGTTTGGTCTGCAGTTTTTTTGTGCAGCCATGCTACAGAAAATAAACTGGAGGAGAGAGATAAGAAAGAATTACACAATAAATAGAACTCAGTTAAAAAAAAAAAAAGTCACTGACAATAATGAATCAATAATCATTTTTCACCTTGTACTTAAAAAACAAACAAACAACAAAAAAAACTGTTGTCATCTAGCAGCTTATCACCCTAATGTCCACCACTTTTTATGCCAGTGGCTTCTGAAACACTGGGAAATGCTCTAGAAAAATCAAGCACTAATGGTGACCTGGAACCTACCTGTACTTCTAGAATGCAGATGACAGGAATACCTGTCATCTACCAAAAAATATCCATAAAAATGCAACAACATCTAAGAAACCAACAAGATATTTCCCTTTTTTCATCATTTTATACAACATTGCATTAGCAATAACAATAAAACATCCCCCCTGTGTGTGGATTTCATCAAGCAAAGCAATCACCATATCTTCAAGGAAGCCATCTGCTGATGAGTGTGAGAAATCATGCAAGTACAAGGGTAGGAGGGGAGAAATCTTCTGCAATTTAAATAAGGTCTGAAATGTCAGCCTCTCCTAGATTGTATCTTTTCCTTGTTATGAAAGCCTCATCTGATTTATTCAAGGACATGTTTAATAACCCAAATTTACAGTGTTGCTAATAAGGAGCAGAATATATATACCCTCAGCAAGTGGATGATTTAAAATGATGTCGTGGTGATATGGGAAGGAATAGGCTTTGAATAGAGGTGTTTTTTATTTTTTTTTTCTTGTTATTTGCATTACTGCAGATATAGAACCTGACTTCACTGAGTATGTATAAAAATGCCTACTTTTTAATCATGTTAGACGTTTACACATTAACATCGGAAAATGTTTCTCTTATCTGTACTCATGTTATCCCTAAGTTTGTGCCCGGTGTGCTGAGCCAATAAGCACACAGAGTCAGAATCCACACAAAAGTCTTTTAATTAATTCTGCACAAAATCAGGTGCTTGGCGATCCTTCACAAACCAAACACACCTCTGACTTGAAGTACCACTATTCACAAAGAGCTAACTTATGAAACTCTCTGGCTACTTCTGAATGGTTGTCCTAGCTTGTCTAGATTATATCCATCCCACTGAACCACTGAACACGTGCGTTACAGCACACCAGTGGGGGTGGGGGTGAGAGAGGACAGGACACCAAATCTTGTATTTCCAAACGTTTCCATTTTGATGAGTGTTTTTTTTTGTTTGTTTGTTTGTTTTTTTAATATGCTAATGACACAATGAATAAAAGGTTAGTATAGATCACTCCGGAATCTTCCTCCAGGTGTTTTCTCATTCTTGCTTTCATCTCTTACCTCCTTTGTTTTTGCTAGTTCAAGGCTACTGGTCTAGTTTTTTTCAGTTCAGGACTACAGTTTCCCCCCTTTGGGACTATGAATGTCATTTTATGGCTTCAGAGTTCTCTCTTTTGTCCACCTCTGCCTATTTTAAGAAGTACTCTATATAATCACTATCTTATCTTGCTGACATTATTTGCTTAGGTCTGGATCGTTGGAATTGGGTTACTTGTTTTATCATGTACTAAACCTTTGTATACAATACAGTTATAAGTAATAAACACGCTAGAGTTAGAAATAGTGTATTCACAACTGGATGGAGTAGGCAATTGAACATTCCTGTTGTTGGTGGTGACCATCCAAGAAGAGTTTCCCACCAATGATATTCTCTGTCCTTTTTCATGCTTTCCAGGGCCAGGTGTATCTTTTCTGTATTGCTTGGTGTCATCAGCAAACTTGCTAAGGGTGCACTCAATCCCACAGTCCATGGCACCGATAAAGATATTAAACTGTGCTGGTCCCAATAATGAGATGTTTCCCCTGAGGAACACCACTAATTACTGATTTCCACTTGGATATTGAGCTGTTGACTTTGACTCTTCGTGCGCCACCAACCAGCCAACTCCTTACCCAAGAAGTGGTCCATCCATCAAATCCATGTTTCTCCAATAGAGTATTGTACCATAGAGAGTATGTGTACCATGGGGGACAGTGTCAAATGCTTTGCACAAGTCCTGGTAGATAATGTCAGTTGTTCTTCCCCTGTCCACCAATACTGTAAACCCATAATAGAAGGTCACTGGCCCTTAGTGAAGCCATGTTGCCTGTCACCAATCACCTTCTTATTTTCCATGTGCCTTAGCAGAGTTTCCAGGAATATTTGCCTGGAGCATCTTCCCTATGAGGAAAGACTGAGAGACCTGGGTCTCTTCAGCATTGAGAAGAGAAGACTGAGAGGGAATCTGATCAATGTTTACAAATATCTTAAGTGTGGGAGACAGTGGGATTTGAACAACCTCTTTTCAGTGGTTTGTGGGGACAGGACAAGGGGTAATGGCCAAAAAATGGATCACAGGAAGTTCTGTACCAACATGCAAAAGAACTTCTTCATGGTGAGGGTGACAGAGCACTGGAACAAGCTGCCCAGGCAGGTTGTTGAGTTTCCTTCTCTGGAGATAATCAAGGCCTGTCTGGACGCCTACCTGGGCAACCTGCTCTAGGGAAACTGCTTTGGCAGGGGGGTTGGACCCAATGATATCTGGAGGTCCCTTCCAACCCCTACAATTCTGTGATTCTGTGAATATCTGCTCCATGACCTTGCCAGGCACAGAAGTGAGACTGACCAGCTTGTAGTTCCCCAGGTCTTCCTTTTTTCTCTTTTATAAAAATGGGGTAGTGTTTCCTCTCTTTCAGTCAATGGGAACTTCACCAGACTGCCATTACTTCTCAATGTGCTGAATAGCAGATGATGCGTAGATATTTCAAAATGACAAATATTTTGTTCAGTACAATTCAGTTCAGGACAAATGTAATAAGATGCATTTAGGTATGGAGAGCAACTTGGTTTGGCTGCAGAAACATTAACCTGCATCAGTAGTTTTAGTCACTTAAGAGACCATGAGGGATTGAAAAATTGTTACTGGCCTATATTTTTAACCACATGTGGTACAGTTACAGAAAATTGGGGGGTTAACTTCTTTTGTATCACTGGAGGTGTTGGTAAAACATTTATCTTAACTTCAGGTGTCCCTGTTAACTGAAATGCAAGAGACACCAACACATTGGGTTAAGGTAAAATTGAGACTGCAGCTACTATTGCAATGAGTTTCCATGGGTAAAATTCACTACCATTGCAAAGAAGTTTTGGACCTGAACCTCATGCATCAATTTCAGCTGTATTTTGACACTGCAATTTAATTTCATCTCCCTTTGTTCTCTGAACCTTTTGAGTTGTGCTATTTCTAGTATCTCAGCTTTCAGATTTGCTATTACCTTTCATTACTGATATACTTAGCCATACTGTCATGGTCATCAGGATCAACAGAATCAAAAACAGTGATGTGTCCCACCTCTCTTTGTTTTTTTTTTTTTTTTTTTTTTTTTCTTTTAAATGGCAGTTTCAAGTCCTCTGTTGGCTCAAATTCCCACAAAGCTTTCTGTGATTCTTCTTCTGATGGTATGTCTCACTTCTCTTCTGGCGGTGCTGCTTTTACACAGGTGTAATGAATCCATGATTTGATCCTTTCCACTTAGATTGCCATGTGGGTGTAAAGCAAGACAGTATAAGGTATGATTTTTCTATTTTTCCTATAGAGGTATATCTTTCCACATTTGGATCAGCACCTCACGTCCAGGTTGGAATGGATGCACCAGAACATCTGATGGAACTGGTGGTACTTCCTGTATATATCTACGAAGAGAGAACAGCAAGGCAGACAAAGACAGCAAATATTGTCTTACACAACCATTACCCCTTCCATGCATTTGACTCCCTTCTGTTATCAGTTCATTTACAGGGTATGATTTGCCATATAACAAATAAATTGGCTAACTTTTTCCCAAGCACTAGGGCTATCCTAACTCTCAACAAACCTATTGGTAACGCCTCCAGCCATTTCAGTTGAGCTTCCTGGTAAATTTCAGTTAACTGCTTTTTCATTCATTCTTTCTACTTGTCTGCTTGACTGTGGTGTCCAAGCAGTATGTAGGTTCCACCTAATCTGTAATGTTCTTGATATTCCTTGAAATACTTTTGATATAAAGGGAGGTCCATTGTCTGGGGAGACTCCCTCTGGTATTCCCAAATGAGGGATTGCTTCTTTCAGTAATTCATTTACATCCTCCCTAGCTTTATTAGTTTATTATGGGAAGGCCTCTGGCCATCCAGTGGACATGCCCACTAGCACTAGGACATATTGATATGATCCTTGTCTAGGCAATTTGGAAAAGTCTACTTGCCAATTCTTCCCCCATTTCATCCCTTTCCTCATCATCGTGGTGGTGGCCTTGGCTGGATTTTGGGGTTGTTTACACAGCACACAGTGCACCTCCACACTACTTGCTCTGCAATAGTTTGTGGTTTTGGTCCTATTGCAAAGTGCTTCAGGATGTCTAACATGGTGTGGGTGCCAAAGTACGTCCCTTCATGTAAGTCTTTCATTAACTGGTCAGTCATAGCTTTTGTTATCAGAATCTGTTCACTGGGGGTCTTCCACCATCCATCCTTCCACTTATGCATTTAAAATTTTCCACTAGGTGTATCTTTTAGTAGTATATTCTGGTGGATTGAGTGAAGTCTTTGCACAGGGGACTAACATCCTTTGTTGGCAAATTGTTGGCAACAGCCTTCATTCCCTCCAGATGTCTCCATGAGTGTGCAAAACTCCAAAACCTATTCAGAATCTGCATAGGCATTGAACATTTTCCTTTCTGCTAATTCCAAGGCCCTAGTCAAGGCAATTAATTCACCTTTTTGTGCTGAGGTATTATGAAGTAGTGTTTTTGCTTCTACAGTGTCCCAAAGGGTCACTACCACATCTCCTACTTTATGCTGTCCATTTTCCATAAAACTACTACCACCTGTAAAATATTCAAGGTCTTCATTAGCTATTGTACCATCCTTAGTCAGCTCAGCTGGTGTAAGTATGCTCGATGATACTCATGCAGTCATATTGGATTTCTCCTGTCTTCATAGCTGGAAGGAGCATAGCCAGGTTCAGGATGCTGACCACAGACAACTTTATGTCTCCTTGGTCTACTAGTACAGCTTGATATTTAGCCATTCAGCTTGGGGATACCCAGCAGATTGCTTTGGCATCCATTATGGCTAGGACCTCATGGGTCACAAATACCATCAAGGATTGTCCCTTGATCACTTTTTAGTTTGGGGGACAGCAATTTGGCATATAGCTTCTTTTCACACAAGTTCTAATGCTCACTACCCTTGACAAATATCAAGCCCCCAGTACCACACCTTCTGCTGGGTCACCTGAGCCTTTTTTTGGGATACTCAGTATCTATTCATTCCCAGGTAACTTAACAAATTGACAATCAGCTGCACACATTTTCCTTTGGCTGGGGCTCCTAGCAACAAGTTGCCAACATATTGGAGCAAGATCCCCTCATATAAGCTCTGCGAGTTATTTAAATCTCCCCCTCAAGCAATCCCAAATAATGTGAGAATATTCTTGAATACCTGTGGTAGTATTGTCCAGCAAATTTTGTTCTTTTTTCCTGTCATGGGGTTTTCCCACTCAAAAGCAAATACAGTCTGACTATCAGGCTCCAGGGGTATACAAAAGAAGGTGTCTTTAAGATCAAAGAATCTCTTTTGGACATGTTGTTAGGACTGTATAAGGGTTTGGTACTACAGTGTGTATGTCTTCAGTTACTTTGTTTATGGTTCACAAACCTTGCACAAGCCTATACTCACCATTGTTTGGTGTCTTTACTGGTAGTTTTGGGGTTTTGAAACTAGATTGGTATTTGTGGACTAGTCTACAAGATACGAAATTGTCTGCTAGTGTCTCCATCCTCTTCCTTGTTGTAAGGTTGTTTTGACAGTGTGGTACTCATGGGCGTATAACTCCTGGTTTTAGCTTGCTCTGAACTGGGAACAAGTTTTTGTTCTCCCAGGCAGTTTTCCTGCCCATATGAAAAAAACACTCTGTGTTCTACACTTCTTAAGGGACTTAGAATAGAATCATAGAATCATTCAGGTTGGAAAAGACCTTCAAGATGGTCCAACCATCCCCCTACTACCAATGTCACCCACTAAACCATGTCCCTAAGCACCATGTCCAATCTTTCCGTAAACACCCCCAGGGATGGTAGCTCCACCACCTCCCTGGGCAAGCTGTTCCAATGTCTGACTACTCATCCCATTGGCCTCTGCCCATCGACCCATCCTGTCCAGGTCCCTCTGGAGGGCCCTCCTGCTCTACCACAGACCATCCCTTCCCCCCAACTTGGTGTTGTCTGCAAACTTACTGAGGGTGCACTCAATTCCCTCATCCAAATCAATACCAACCCCTAGGGAACACCACTGGTGCTGGGTTTCCTCTGTCTTTGGCTCTGTAAATAAACAAATTTGGGTCTTCCATGGGTTTTCAGGTGGAATTTTAACTTTTATTCCATTTGTAGAGAAGGTTACCTGTGCATGTAGTCTGCACAACAAATCTCTTCCCAAAAAAGGGATGGGACATTCACGCATATATAAAAATTGGTGTGTCAAAACCCTCCCTCCAATCTCACAATCCATGGATTGTAGAAAAATGCCTGAAAGCCCACTTCCCAGTTGCCCTGACAATCATGATTTTTACTTTATTTACATTTTTTTTTTGCAGTTTGTTAATCACCAAATGAGTTGCACTGATATCCAGAAGGAAATCAATTATTTCTCCCTCCAGCTTCACTGAAACCAGTGAATCTGCTAGGGAAATTCATTCCCATTCAAGTTCAAGTCCTCCAGCAATCCTCCAGATCAGTTCAAGTCCTCCAGCATAATCGTAGCATGCTCTCCTCCCTCACTGCCAGCTTTTTCTCCCTCATCGGTCATTCTCTCTTTGCCAGTGCCCATTCTTCCTGCAGATAGCACAGTGATTGGGGCCCAAATGAGAAGTCTTCTGTGCTTCCCTTGTCTTCTCTTGCCCTTTCCTTGCTGAAAATTCCCTTTTTTCACCTCTACTTCTACTTCTGCCTCTTCCACAACCTCCTTGTCTGTCTACTATTGCTGCTGCTAAAATTGATGTCTGTAATTTCATCTTTTCCTTCTCTCTCCTTTCTTTTTTTGCTTCTTGGTTATTGTAAACCTTATAGGCTACTTCAGTCACCTGTGTGATATTCCACTGCTCCTCTCTATCCTTTGCAGCTTTTTCCTAACGTTTGGGTGAACTCTCATATAAACATCATGTTAAACATTTTCCTATTTCCCTTTTTTCCATTTTCCTATTTTCCCTGTTTTCCAGCTGTCATCTGGGTCCTGGCAGACCTCATATAATTTAGAGAGATTTTTTGCTTTTGGTACCCATGTTGAATCTCATAAGGGATTAACTGTTGACATTCTAGAGACTGCTGACTCCCATTGGCATTTGGGTCTTTCTTAATTGGTACTAATTCCTCTACCTCTCTTCATGGGTACCTCTGCCTGTCCTCTGCCTGAGCTTTTTCCAGAACCATTCTCTTTTTTACTCTGCAGTAAAAAAGGTGTTTAATACTTAAAAAAGCTTGCATATCCCCTCAGTTTGGGTCATTGGTAATCATAATAGTTTCTAACTTCTAGTGCATTGCTGCCAGATTATCCCTGTAAGATCCAACAGATTGTTTCCAATGCAACAAATCTGTCTTTTTAAACAGAACATGAATAAAAACAGGTTATCCACCACCTGTCTTAACAGAGCCTAGATAACTGACCCCATCTTCTGTCGACTGTGATGTGCTATTGGACTAGAGTTGGAATTTAGCCATGGGCTTCAGAAGAGGCCTCTGATGTCCCTGAAGAAGCTTTGGAAGTAAGGGAAACATCTGAGGCCCCTTGCAAAGATGGATTATATGGTGGTGGTGCTGAGGGTACAAATAACTGAATCTCTTCTTGTTCTAGATCTGGATAAATCTGGGGGAGTTGAGAGTGGGGTGTTACTGTTGGCTTTCTCCCCTTTCTTTTTGGTACAAAACATAATATGACCTTCCTGCAAACCGCACTCAGCCTGACTTTTCAGGTATTGATACAATGACATAAAAGCACTAACGTACATCAACTTGTCCCATTTTCATCCTTGACAGCAAAAAAACAATTGCAATTTGGTATTATAATTCAAGGATCCATTTTCTGACCATTGATCCCCACTGTCCAGTTTATTTTGAGACAACCACTGATTACAATATTGCCACATTTTACCCTTCATCAAAGAGTCTTCACCAAATGTAGACCATTTTTTTAACGATGCATCCCTGGGGGGAGAAAGAAAGGATTTTCACTGACTGTTTCCCATTTTCCATTTGGCAGCTGCTCACACTCAGCTTTGACATTAACTAATCAATCAAAGAAGGTAGGTCACAGGTCTGTACCCCGTTCCTGCCAAACTGCAGCATCTACATATGAGGCTGATGATCCTCATACGTAGTTGTTCTCCAGCTAGCCATAGGGAAGATATAAACCCTATTCACCAGTCCAGTGACTGCCCCTTTATGCCCAGATGTTCAGTGGATTCCTTTAAGCATTGAGCTGTTGTACCACTTGCCACCACTGGACTTTCAGAGGGTCAAGGCCAGACCTCTGACAAAATCACCAGTACACGCTTAGTATCTGGTGTCCTCCCCTCAGACACTGATACTGACTAGCTGGAATGGGCAAGGCTAAGTCCCAGCTGGGGTGCCAAAATTATTATCCCTAAGTTCATGCCTGGTACCCCGAGTCAATAAGAACACGGAGTCAGAATCTACATTCTTTTAATTAATCTAGTCTATTAATTAATTTTTCACAGAATCAAGTGCTTGGTGATCTTTCACAGAGCAAGCACACCTCTGACTTGAAGTACCTTTATTTATATGCAGCTAGCTTGTGAAACTCTCCCTCTGGCTTCTTCTGAAAGTTTGTCCTAGGTTGCTTAGCTCTTTGCTTGTTGTGCTGGACTGCTGAGCTCCACCACAACTGCTCTCTCACTACCCCTACTCAAAGAAAAAAAGGGGAGAAAATATAATGGAAAGAGCTCAAAAGATTAAATAAGGACAGGGAGATCATACACCCATTATCATCATGGGCAAAACAGATACAGCATAGCGAGATTAATATAATTTATTGCCTATCACTAGCAGACTAAAACAGTGAGAAACTAAAAGCAAACTAAAACCACCTTCCCCCTATCAACACTCTTCTGCCTCTTCCCCCCAAACAGCGCACAGGAATGGGGAAATGGGGGTTGCCATCAGCCCATGGCACTTTGTCTCTGCCGCTCCTTCATGGTCACTCCCTGCTCCTGCTCTACGTGGGGTCCCTCCCACGGGATGCCACCCTTCCCGAACTGAGCCTGCGGGGGCTACCCACAGGCAGCAGCTCTTCAAGATCTGCTCCCACATGGCTCCATACCATGGGGTCCATCCATCCCTCAGGAGCAAACTGCTCCAGCATGGGTCCCCCACGGGCGGGTGGCAGCTCCCCCCAGACCCCCCTGCTCCTGTGTGGGCTTCTCTTTATGGGCTGCAGCTCCGGCCTGGGGCCTGCTCCTGTGGGGGCTCTCCATGGTCTGCAGCCTCCTCCAGGCCACATCCACCTGCTCCACTGGGGTCTCCTCCACAGGCTGTAGTGTGGAGATCTGCTCCATGTGGGACCCATGGGCTGCAGGGGGACAGCCTGCTCCACCAGGGGCCTCTCCACAGGCTGCAGGGGAACTGCTGCTGCGTGCCTGGAGCACCTCCTGCCCTCCAGCTGCACTGACCTTGGGGGCTGCGGGCCTGGCTCTCACCCCTCTCTCCCAGCTGTTGTTGCACAGCAGTTCTTTCCCTCCCTTAATTCTGCTGTCCCAGAGGCCCATCCACCATCACTCATGGCTTGGCTCTGGCTAGCAGCGGGTCCCTTTTGGAGCAGCTGGAGCTGGCTCTGCTCTGACATGGGGCAGCTGCTGGGCTCTGCTCACAGAGGCCACCCCTGCAGCCCCCCGCTACCAAAACCTTGCCATGTAAAACCAATGCATCTGTTGAACATGCATGTTACAGAGAACCAGTACGGGTGTGGGGGATACCAATTACCGTATTTCCATACATTTCTATTTTGATGGGTGTGTTTTTTAATATACTAATTGCTGTTAATGAGCAAAAGTTTACTATGGGTCTGTCTGGAATTGTCATCCATCTGCTTCCTCATTCTTGCTTTTGTCCCTTTTCTCCTTTGCTTATTCTAGCTCAAGGCTACTGGTCTTCTTATTTTCTTCAGCTCAGTACTACACTTATGTCTTTGCTTCTGTGTAAAGTAAAAGTCTTAAACGAGCAGTTTAACAAGAAAACACCATTGACAACGATAAAGACTTAAATGTAGAGCCCTGGTAACAAGAATACCAAGGCAAAAAAGAAATGAAGAAATAAAAGATTCTGGGAGGAATGTTTGTGACAAATAAGACTTGCTAAAGAAATCAGAGTACTTTAAGCAGCACATTCTGCCCTATTTTTAGACTTTTGTATTTTGAGTGATTCAGCATGCTCTTGCGCTAACTCTGACTGGTTTATGGATCTCAGAAGTACATTAAGGAGGATGATGTGTACACATGCAGGGGTTTAACTTTATGTTTTCTGAAATCTATGAAGAATATCTTACATCTGGTTGCAATCAATTGGATTTAACGGGATACAAAATATATGGCTGAGTATCTCTTAACTTTGCTTGTTTCCAACTGGAGGAAGGTGGAAAGACTTGCCTCAGTCAGAATAAAATACAAATGCTCTGGAAAAGCAAGGAATACAATCCTGTCAGAATTTGACCTTGCTGAGTGATAGATTATGTTAGTTCTGTAAAATGGCGCTTTCTGGACCTGAAGTTGCTTTCTCTTTGTGAGGCTAAATACTTGCACTGTGCTCCACCAGAAACATTTAGACAGCTCATTTGTAGTGTTCAGGGTTGGTTTTTTTGATCATTATTTGTAAGTCCAGAGACTGCCAGGAATATACCAACTCAAATTTTAAACACTGACTTTTATTGTCTGCAAACTACAGCTTAAATGACACCATTCCTTGTAAGCTATTAGCATAAGTAGAGTTCCTTGCTAATAAATAGAATTTACTAAAGATAGCATAAGGTTTATTCTTCTAATTGTAGAGCTCAGCAAAAACATAAAGATTATTTTCCTGTGTGTATATAATGTTAGAATGAATGCTAAGAATCTGACCAAACATTCTTCTAGACTAACCACTTACACTACCACAGACATTAGAATACCTCAGGGTTCTCATGATCATGCATCACAACAGACCATGTCTGTCCAGATAAAACAAAACAGGTTGAGTCTCAGTGACATCGTGTTTAATGTTCTGTGCATTTTAGTATATCCGTGGCTTACTCCTCCAACATGAGGCTATCCTAAGCCTCCGATAATTCCCTAAACATCAGTATATTTTTGAAGTTGCTCACCTGCCCTGTATCTGAATAGATGAAGGTGGTTTTGTACTTATTTATAAAGCAGTATATATAGACTTTTATATAGAGGCACAGTGATGTAATCTGTATTGTCTTCTATTCGCTTCCTGATAGCTTTTAACATATATATAATATTTTGACTACTTTGACGCTTCTGACTGCAGTGTTGTAATGGCTTTCAGAGACCTATCCACAGTTCTAAAGACTTCTTTCCTGGGTACAAATGGATAATCTATAATCCTTTATTGTCACATACGGTTATTATTTTTCTTTCCTTTGGTAATTACTTCAAACATCAAATTTCCAAGATTCAGTTTATTATCCAGTCAATTTGTTTTGTAAGATCTTCTGGAAGTTCTTGAAGAAGACAGAAAGATATTCTGACAGATGTCTGACTCCGTATTTTTTCCTATATTCATTTGTAAGTATCTGCACTTGACACCATTAGGAACAAGATATTTGGCCAGACTCAGTACGACTGTGTTCATAACCTTCTGCTGTTCTTCATTGTGAGCTTCTGGGCTGATAAATTTAATTTTGGGAGATCACATTTCACATTATTAATGACATACTATCTTTTGTACTCTTGATCTGGTGGTTTGATTTCTAAATTATATTAAGACTTCTTTTTTTTTTTTTGGGGGGGGGGGGGCGGGGAAACAATTTAGCCCTTGTTTTTGCAGAAGATAAGGCAAATATATTTTCTCACCCTAACATCTTTTGAGAAGAATTTAATTTACACTGCACTGCACAGTGACCTTTAATAATATGCATGATTGCAACTAAGGTCAAAACCACTTGAGCTGTTGAGGCTCACATAATGGTTTATGCTTAAGTAATGTTCAGTAGATAGGCAAAACTTTACTCTCTCCTGTACTGCACTTGTGAGAGAACAAGATTTGAGAAAGGTCCACTTTCTTTTATGCAGCATCATTTCACTGTTCAGAGTAGTTCAACCCTTCCCTATTTCACATTAGTATTCCTTCCATTTCATTTGAAAAAGAATAAATAAGTTCAAGTAAAAACTATGTAAGCTTTCTACTCTACTACATTCTCCATGACAGAGAGGACTGAAAAGATTCATGTCTCCTAAAGGCTCCCTATTGTGCCTCAATGGTAAACGCTTCTGTCTGTTCTAAGCTGTTACATCATCCTTCTGCCTGGGAACAATTTCACTGTCCCCTTCTTTTAATTGTCCAGGAAAAATTTGATCTGAACTATTTCAACCCATTTCAAGCAGCTCTTATGACATGGTTACTTAATTTTCGACTTGAAAAAGCTGTCTATTCTATCCATTCAGTGGGATTGACTTGCTGACAGTGTGGAGAGTGTAATGTGCCATTAACATGAAAATGGAGACTGTTAAGTTTACTGCCTTCACTGTGGTCTGAAGCAATATACAACTGTTTCCATGTAAAAACACACCAACAGTTTTGATGAGCTACAGTCAAGGTGAGAAAATTTAAGCAGGATATGTATTTGTTGTTTGATTATCATTATTTTTAAAAGGAAATGGTCCAAAACCGATTAAAAAAAAAAAAAGTCTGTAAATTTCACACTCTGTATATGTTCTAACGAAAATTTTAATAAAATCCTCTTGTTACAGGTATGTATTTAATGAAAGGGCTAAAAAGTCTGAATAGAAATCCTGTCACTAAGTTTCAAAAGTGATCTGGTGCCATTTGACAATACATAAAAAGGCTGTTAGAAACATTTCAGAAATATGACATCAATCCAATCATGGATAACATTTAAAAATTAAACATATTTTTTTTCCCTGAATTTGTGTGTTTGTCTTAGAATGCTTATCTTAGAAACCTGAATCTAGCTTCCAGTCTGCTTTGGGAGATTTTTATTCTTTAGGTGGTAGTAATGAAGTTAGTTTCTTTACTTCAGTTGGTAAAATTTCTTCATAAAATTTCTTCAAAATTTCTTCATTTCTTCAGTCATAATTAGGGATAGAATGCTGGCAACAAGAGCGTTGCTATTATGGAGACAATATAAATTTTTTTTTAGTGATATATTCTTCCATCAAAGGGCAGCAGCTTTAGCTTCAAAGAGAATAGCTTCACCGAAAACAAATAGAATAACCTTCCCTGTGATTCTCCCCCCTTTATCCAATTGCTTGTAATTAGGTTATGGCTTAAATTTCCATAACACTTGATAGCTTACAGAAATTTTGATATTTTTAACTGTTATAATTTTGGTTATATTTACTATGCATGTAAAAATTCTCTTTTTGAAGTTTGCTATGTTCTCAAGCTTCATGGCATGCTGCAACAATGACTTCCATGGGATATTGTGCATTATATTAAAATCTGTAATGTGTCTTGAAAAAGAACTTTGAATCTGAGTTCCATTTTGCATTGGAACAGAATCTCTCCATTTACCTTCTGAATATCAATCATTATTTATAGATGATATCAAGATTAATCTTTTCAGTATGTTTTCATTTGACATCTTCCAATAGTCCAGTTATTATTTTACTTTTCTGAGACATTTTCTGAGACATTTCTGAGACATTTTAATCTATTAGTCTTTTTGAGTTGGAAAATCCATATGTACTATTTTACGTATTATTTATTTACATATATTTTCTACACACTGTATGTCATTCCATATTGTGCTGGGTCTGGCTGCCTTTTATATTATGACCTGCTTTTGACAGCAACTGGGTATGAAATTTGGGTCTTCATTGAGCTGTGACAATTAATACCTTTTCCTTCAATGGTACAGGTAATTTAGAACCACAGAAGATGGATTTTCCTCTTCAGTGATCATTAGTTTGCTTTTACCAAATTTGAAATTTATTTGACATCGGTTTACCATTGACCATTTCATCATATATACATATATATATGAAAATAGGTCCTCTTATATTAGCTTTCTGTCTCCAGCTGAGCTTTTGGTCTATACTAATTCTTGGCATCTCATGACTGCACACTTCCTCTTGTAACCTCAGGTTAAGGATCTTGTCAAGGGGCTTTTGAAAGTCTAAATAAATGATATCAATCTTTTTCAGCTATTCAATTTGAACATATTTATGAAGATGTAGTAAACTAGTGAAATACAACTTTCCTTTGCAGAAATACTGCTATTTAGAAACAGAAATGTTTTTAACTGTAAAATTCACAACAGATTTAATTAATACACTGTAGTTAATACCTAACATATATTAACATCTGATCTTGTTGCCTTACTTGTGAAAAGCAAACAGCTATATTGGAAAATAATTTTGGTTGGCATTAAGATTAAGATACAGAAAAATAAATTCTGTGATGAATGTGCCCTTGAAACATTCATGAACATGATCTACTAAAGTCTTTCCAAAGACTACAGTGCAGTACCATGGATAGTATTTTTGTGAACATTTTTAGTTAGTAGAAAAAATAAATCACAGATGGGACAAAACAAAACTCATGTTGTTGAAAAATGAATAGATTCAGTGGTATGAGGGCCAAATGTGCTTGAATTGAAAGAAGAAAAAAAAAAAAAGAGTGAAAAAAAATTTGAGCTCATGATATTAAAAAAAATGCAAAAGCAGTGAAGAATAATCTGGTGCAAAAATCTTATGGATAAATTTATTATTAAGTGATGGGAAGGGAAGGGGAAGACAAGAAAGGTACCAAAACTTGTCAATTTAGTCTGTTCCTAAAATTATCTAATATATGTAGATGTTGAAGATACATATTTATTCCACAGCATTAAGGACTCAGGAACATATTTGGCAGTCCACTTTCTTGACACTGGAGGAGCTCATGGTACTTCATGTTTTCAGTTCACTGTGTGAAAGATTTCAAAACATGGTACAGTGCTTTGCTGTACAGCAGATATATTGGATTTGGGAGTTAAAAATGAAGAATTAAGCAAACTGGATTAATCCTTGTAAGTAAGACTTGAGTCACAAAGTTAAGAAGATTATTCTGTTGTTTTAGAGTAAAAATTTTGATGTGACTTTTTGAAAGGCATAACACTATTTTTTTTCCAAAGTTAACTTTAAGATGACAGCTGTGTTCAGTGCATTTTATGTGGACATACTAATGACTGTGTTTGCTCAGATTAGTGTTTGCTCTTAATTCTAGCTGAAAAATTTAGGAGTCTCTGTTTAGTAAAATACAATTTAGTTTTTGCAATAAACACTGCAGCAGCAGTGGCTGAAGACAAATTAGAATGTAGTTACCAGTCCTGCAAATATTAGTTCAAAACCTTCCAAATGGTAAAAGTGGAATTTGTAGCACGTGAACTGATAAAGAAAGACGATACAACAAATAACAGATTCTTTTTATTGCACTACTGTAATTTTAAAATAACTTGAGTGTTTCAACAAAGTTACAGAGGTTTAACTAAGTTTGTGATTTTTAAATGAATTGAATTGAAATAATGTTATTATAGATAGAATAGGAGGGTAGAGAGAACACTCTTCAACTGACTGTGACATGCCTTATTTGACTTAAGCTTGAGCTTAGTATATAGTGTGAATATAAGCACAAAAGATTTGTGACAGGTAGAGACAAAGGTACAAATGTATCTGTAATCAAAACGTTATGATAATTGGTGCCACTTTAATGTTATTTTATTTGAAATTACTGCTATATCATCTCTTAACAATTCCATTTGCATGTATATAGAAATGTAGTATATATAATTTTGTATATAATTCTTCTCCTTAAAAGGAAGGAATAAGAGCTCACATACTAGACCTACTAAATTTTTTTTTTTTTTTTTAACAAGTAGACTAACCTGACATTGTCAACAACTTTTGAGTTTAATATCTGATTTTTAATGCTTCCAAGAAAATGCTTCCAAGACTTTTACGATAAAGAAGGAAGATTGCACAACTGGGTACTGACTTTATTTTTGATGAAACAATGCATTTCTGTCTTTGGAACAAAAGTAAGAGGCTCTTTATTTGCACAGGGGAATAGATTTCCTTCCCTTTTCCTTAGTTATAAAGCACAACGGCACCACGGAATAATAATTATTTTTAAAAAATCTACAGAATGTCATGTTTAGCCATGTAGTTCAGCTGCAAGAAATAAAATAGGGTTTTCTGTAGTATGCAGTTGAAAATATGTATGTTAAGACCAATCTCTACTGTGTACTTGATGGACAGATCCTAAGTCTGTGTCTAAAATACTCAAACTAACTAGATGCTATTCCCCTCAAAACTTTCTCAGGGTGTTGTAGAGCTACATATTTAATAAACTGCTGTTCTGAGAGCACATGGAAGCTTTTTTTTCACATAGGCTATTCCCTTTCTTAGAGGTATTATGAATTTGAATAATTTACCTATTTTTTTTTCAACTTTAGATATTGTGACAGGCTATTTTAAATACAAATTATGTTCAGCTATACTTTCTACTGTTTGCAACATTTAGAGAATAACCCTAGCAGAAGAAAGTTTATGCCTCTATAAAGTAAAACAAATAAACTATCTGTAAATCTTTTTCTGTATATCAAGATTAGGTTTCCTTATAGCAAGTCCTGGATGAGGCTCGCCAGGGCAGTGGTAATAGCACAAAGACTGTTGGTATTCAAGAAGTGCTTAGACAGCATTCTTAGACATATGGTTTACAACTCTTAGGCTGTCCTCTGTGGAATCAGTAGTTGGACTTGATGATCTGCATGGGTCCCTTCCAAGTAGACATATGATTCTATGATTCTATGATTCACAGAATGGCTGAGGTTAAGGGACCTCTGAAGATCACCTAGTCCAACCCCCCTGCCAAGCATGATCACCTAGAGCACATTGTGCAGGATGGCATCCAGGCAGGCTTTGAATAACCCCAGAGAAGGAGACTCCACAACCTCTTTGGGCAACCTGCTCCAGTGCTCTGTCACCCTCACAGTAAAGAAGTGTCCCCTCATATTCAGCTGGAACTTCCTGTGCCTTGGTTTGTGCCCTTTGCCTCTCATACTGTTGCTGGGCACAACAGAAAAGAGACTGGCTCCATCATCTTGACACCCTCCCCTCAGATATTTATACACATTGGTGAGCTCTCCCCTCACTCTTCTCTTTTCCAGACCCAGTTCTCTAAGGCTGTCTTCGTATGACAGTGTGTAGCAGTTAATAAACTCCTATTTTTTCCTCATTTCTGTAATGCTAATTGGTGTAGCAAACTCAAGAAAGGTTCACTTTAAGAAAGGTTTACCTTATTGCAGCTTACTAAGGAGCATAGTTTTGGCCAGGAAAAAAAAAAAAAAAAATCCTAACAAAATGAAGTTCATATGGAACCTAGATCTATTTTTAGGGGCTTAGCAGTCCTGAATTCTGAGAGCACTTTGAACAGCATAGTTTCTCAAGTTTCATGCTCAAAAAATGTTAATTAAATGTTAATGTGGACTGTTTTGATCCAACTCAACTGACTGAAATTGACGATTATTGCCTCAGAAACCTTTTGCTTATTGCCATATTCATTTTAAATACGTAGTAAGATTTTAATTTACACAAAGAGTAACTTAAAAATTAAGCAGGGTATTTAAAATTAAATGGAAGGTGATTTCTAAATATGTTGAAGTAAGCGGAGAATAATGATTTCCATAGTTGAAGTAGGTTAATATGTGGTCAAATCACCAAATATAATACTGAACAACTTCTTTATGTTTCTGAAATTCAACCACTACTATTACCTACACGTGTAACGCACAGATTATAAGAAAAGTACTATAATGCAATATAATTATTCCTACTGCTTTTTTTTTTTTTTTTTTTTTTTTTTTTTTTTTTTTTTTGGGGTGGGGAGGGAGGGGAGGGAGCATAGGTGTTCAATTTTTTAATTATGAAAATACTTTTGGGAGAAGATATTGTCCTGTCTCTCTCTCTAAGTACGTTGAGATTATGGAATATTATTACCAATATTCAGAACTAAATAAAGGTTCAACGACTTCTTTAAAGCTTTACTTTGTATACTGTATAGTATGTTTACTTCAGTGTCTCACTCATGGCAACTTAATGTCAAATATTCTTATGCTTATAAATCAGTCAAACACATTAGTTATATAGTAATAAGTATGTGGAACATTTTGCTAAGAATTATGCCGTTCTTTCTAGCATTAGTGCTAGAAAACGTCAGTGCTGCCAACTTGTAATTATATTTTTAATGGCTGTAGTATTTCCAGATAGTTATATTAGAAATTTTCTTTAATTTCTACATTTCACTTATATACAGATAATAATGGTCACTAAAAAGAAGCTGTTGTACAGTTTGCAGAGTAGTTTCTCTAGTAGAGGTGAGCTAGACTGGAAAATATATAAAATACAAAAGCGCTGATTACAAGTAGAAAGAAAGATAACAAATCTTTCTTGCCATTCTAGAGTGTTAAAATGGCAAATGATGCAGAAAGAAATCATGGCTATTGCTTATTCTTTGGTATGTACAAATATTTTATTAACACTGTCTATTCATCATCAACTGCTCCAAATCTAGGAGTGAATGATTAAGTATAAGCAGCACTTCTTAATCACTTTTTTGGGGGAAATATCTTGCAATGGTACTTTTATTGGTACAGTACTCATTATCATTTGTCTAATTTCCAGACTCACAGTTTTACCTCTTTACTACAGTTTACTAAATAAAAGCATATGGTTGAATAAAATGTGTGAAGGAACTAGGCATTTTTCACATATGTATTTTAGCAAAAACAAAAGTTATCTGATGTAATATACCCTTGATTTTGTATTACTTATTTATTATATCTTTTCTTTATGCAATGTCATTGCCTTATGTAATCACAGAATTATTTTTGATCTTTTCCAGCCAAGAGACTATAAACTAGAGATCATTTTACTTTATACAGTAATATATATTACATTCACTTAAACTCATGCTTTTTTTTTTTTTAATCAAATGTGAACAGCTAGCCAAGTGTAAACTTCCTTTTCTGCACTCACTGCTTTAGAAGTTCACCTCCCATTACAATCCACACCAAGTAGCTTTCTAGCATTGAATCATACAATTACAGAATAAATTAGGTTGGAAGAAACCCCTTGAGGTCTCTAGGGCAACCAATAGCTAAAAGCAGAGCTAACTTCACAGTTAGATCTTTCCAGATAAAAAGAATTCTGAGATGTTCTAAGGGCTTTATGAAGCTCAAAGATTCTTATAAGCTTTAGATTTCTGGATTAGATGTCACTTAATGTCTTTTAACCCTCAACTTGCACTACATTCATTTTATGAGGTCTGAGCTTTAGCTTGCAAAGAGTATTATGTATATAAGGATAAACAGTGCTCTGCTCTGCTACGTAAAATAAGTTTTTTGGCTTCGCACATGAGGGAATTTCCAGTTGTCTGAGAAATGCTTCTCTAGGATTTGAATAAAAGCTATTAATTTCCCAGTTATCAGGAAGCCGTAGGTTAACTCATTAAGTGTCATTTATGGAGTACTAATAAGCTGAGGATGTTAATAGAGTGTTGTTCTTCTTCCTGTTCCTGTTCCTGATCTTGATCTTGTTCTTGTTCCCATTCCTGTTCCTGTTCCCATTCTTGTTCCCATTCCTGTTCTTGTTCCCATTCCCGTTCCAATTCCCCTTTCCGGTTCTTGTTCTTGTTCTTGTTCTTGTTCTTGTTCTTGTTCTTCTTGTTCTTGTTCTTGTTCTTGTTCTTGTTCTTGTTGTTGTTGTTGTTGTTGTTGTTCTTCTTCTTCTTCTCCTTCTTCTTCTTCTTCTTCTCCTTCTTCTTCTTCTTCTTCTTCTTCTTCTTCTTCTTCTTCTTCTTCTTCTTCTTCTTCTTCTTCTTCTTCTTCTTCTTCTTCTTCTTCTTCTTCTTCTTCTTCTTCTTCTTTCGTTTTTCTATATTATATGAACAATAACAATGTAATGTAAACTCTAGCCATTAAAATATCATTACTTCAAACTCTTATTTGGGTTCTGTTCCAGGTAGGTTGTACTCAATGTACATGCACATGTTGTAAATGTTGTCCCTTTTCTGCCCCTCTGTCTTTAAATAAAGTTACAGTTTTATATGATTACAATTACAATTACAGAAAATTAGACTTTTCCACATGCTGCTGGCAAGTATGGTTAGTTTTTTTTTTTCTTTTTTTTTTGTTTGTTTGCTTTTGTCATTAGTCTCAGTGCAATCATCCCTCCCTGTAAAATGTGAGGTTCATGATACAGTTACCATAGAACTACTAATAAAAAATAAAAGTTTGTCTCTCCATGTTGTTTCTTCTCCATTAGCTAGGTGCAGTCTTCTAGAACAAGAGTTTTCATCCCAGTGGGAAAAGTAGATGGATTTCCTACCAGTTATCTGTTTTCTGGTGTACATTGTATCTGTTTTATCATTTAGTCAAGTCCTTGCAAATTTTCAGAACTAATATAGTAAAACCAAAAGAGACAGATTTAAGGATCAGTTTAATTTGTCTAACTTCAGCTACACGTTTTCCATTGTTGTAACCAAATTAGCCGAAAGAGATTTGAAAAAGCTTTGCTTGTAGGAGTAGATAGAGAGGTTAGGTGGAGGCATTCTCAGTTTAGAGAGCCACATAAAAATCAAGAAGAGAGCTGTAAAATCTCTCTTTTATGAAAATAATTTCCTAAACTGATGTTTGCACCAGATCTCTTAAAATTAACATTATCCTAAAAAATTTTAGATATTAAGAAAAGATTTGATGCTTGGCTGGCAGTCATACAACAAATAGAACTTGGGACCAGTGGGACTCTGGAACTTGCTACAGGCTATATTTGTTCTTGCATATCTACTGATACTTTAAAAAACAATGAAATTTAGATGCATCGAAAGTTACAAATGTCAACAAATCTACTGTGGAAGAGTAATATGATCCTCAGGATGGTTCATGGGCATGCCAGATACTGCTTCTTAATGTAAAACAATCTGTATGCTTTTTCATTGCTTCTTGCCATGGAAGTATTTTATGGTAGTCTGCTGGAGGAAAGTATTGCCTCTGTCATCTAAAATGACAGCATTACACCAGAAATAATTACATAAGATGACAATATTTTTGTCTAAATCATATAATTTCAGGCAAACGGAATAATCAAATATAAATGAATGAAGTTATATGTCCTGAATTTGTAATAATTGAATGGGACTTTTGAACTAACATTGTCATAAGTGTTATTCAATCTCCTACCCCTCCCCGGTAGGCTCTGAAATCCAGTGATACAGTAATACTGCACAGCTGTGGGAAGTATATCCTGGAATATTACATGTTGGTCATTCATGTTAGGAAAAGGTAGCCAAGGTGAAAAGAAACACTACTGAGTGTCAAACTACCATCGCTCCTACTTGTCTGTTCCTTAGATCATGGGACTAACTTGTGAACATATAACTTAATGTTATATAATTTACCATATAATATATATATGTTATATATAATATATAATGTTATATAATTTACCATATAATTTACCTCAAACACAGCAGAGGAACAGAGGGACATATTTTGTAGAGATTAGTAGAGAAAGGATGTCCAAATGATTGGCACTACAGAGCAACAAACTGCAATCTGAGCTCAGTGGGTATCACTTCCATTTGGCCTGCTATCTAGCACATTAGCAAGCTTGTCAGTCCACCACACACTTAGCTTGAAGCCAGCCACATGCTTCCTTTTGCTCTGCTGGTGATGAAGAACATTGGAAGGGGCTTTTAATCCTGTAAGGTCTGTTGTGGTAGGGAAGAGGTACAGGACAACTGACGGACAACAGGATCCAGGATTCTCCCAGGAGCTGATATTGAAGAAACCAGTCTGTAGAAACTGGACTTTGCTAAATCCATTCAGAGAACACCTACTTAAATGTTTTGCTGGTTGTATACATGCTTTATGTCTGTACAGTTGTAGTCTAAGTACCTGTAGTGGGTTTACGTGGCAATGTGTTGGTAGCTGGGGGGATATGGGGGGGGGGGGGGGGGGGGGGGGAGGGGGAATAGGAGTGGTTTCTGCAAGAATCCAGAAACTGCTCCATGGTAGATAAGGGCCCCACTTCTGGCCAGAGTCAGGCCAATAAGTGATGTTGTTTGTGCCTCTGTGAGAGAAAGGGGAAAAAAAAACTGCTGCTCAACAGCAGCTGGGAGACAGTGAGAAGTGAGAAACAGCCCTGCAGACACCAAGGTCAGTGAAGAAGGGGTGGGAGGAGGTGCTCCAGGCACCAGAGCTGACGTTCCCCTGTGGCCTGTGGAGAGCACCATGGCGAAGCAAGATTGTTCCCCTGCAGCCCATGGTATACCATGGAGGAGCAGGTTTCCATGGGCAGCGTGTGGAGGACACCATGGTGGAGCAGGTGGACCTGCCTTGAAGGAGGCTGCGGCTTGTGGAGGACCCGCACTGAAGCAGACTCTGGGCGGGACCTGTAGCCTGTGGAGAGGAGACCATGCAGGAGCAGGTGATGTGGTAGAAGCTGCTGCCCATGGGGGACCCACTTTGGAGCAGTTTGCTCCTGATGGATGGACACCATGGTACAGACCCATACTTTGAGCAGTTATTGAAGAGCTGCTGCCTGTGGGAAGCCCCCGCAGGAACAGTTCAGGAAGGCCTGTATCCCGTGGGAGGGACCCCACATGGAGCAGGGGAACTCAAGGGGAACACAAGAGTGATCGAGAAGGAGGTGCAGAGATGAAGCGCTATAGACTGACCGTAACCCTCATTCCCCTATTCCCTGCTCAGGGGGAGGAGGTGGAAGAGGGTGGATAGGGGGGAAGGTGTTTTTGGTTTCTTTCCTTTATTTCTCACTTCTCTAGCTTGTTAGTAATAGGCAGTAAATCTTACTATCTCCCTAATCTGAGTCTGTTTTGCCCATCACAATAATTGTTGAGTGATCTCCCCATCCTTATCTCAACCCTTGAGCCCTTCGCATCGTATTTTCTCCCCCTTTCCCTTTGAGAAGGGGAAGTGAGAGAGCGGCTGTGGTGAAGCTTGGCTGCCCAGCAGAGTAAAACCAACACATTAACACTGGAAAACAACAAATAATAGTGTTACCAATAGCGTTTTGTGTAGAGCATTGTGGAGGAGTGAGTTTCTAAATTTCATCACTTATGTGCAAATTCCTTTACCTGCACATTTGAGCTCTGGAAATGAGACTTGTTTGGGATGAAATTGATAAGACTGCCTCACTTGCAGTTACTGTTGAGCAAAATTAATATAATTTGAGAAGAAGTCGATACCTCAGAAGCTGTAGACCTACTTTCGTGATGCATGCGTTCTGTCAAAGAGGATGTAGTTGTAGAAAGCAAAATACTCTTGTTTTATCTCTCCTAGCATTGCCTTCAATATAAAGTAGTACTATCTGTAGAGAACATGCAGATGGCCTGTCATTTTCCCTTTATTTCTTCCCTTGAGATAATGCCTATGGAGATGCTGAAAGGTTTAAAACTTACTGTCTCAAATCAAAACCTCATGCAATAGAAAGTAAAAAGTGAAGCAAAGAAACTAAGGAACAACAGAGGAATGCATCTCCCAAGTCCACACAGATAAGAAATGCTTGAGTTCCTTTAGTGTCTGAGCCTAGGTAAACCATTTTTTCAGTTACAGTTCTCTGTAACTTTCTAACTTTACAAAGTTCTCTTTTCCCTTCCGGAAAAAAAAAAAAAAAAAAAAAAAAAAAAAAAAAAAAAAAAAAGTACAGCAGACAAATGGCTTGTTTGGACTGGTTGGATACTTTTTTAGTGAGATTCCTAAGAGAGGAAAGAGAGGAAAGGGATCACAATTTGAATACGAAAAAAGTGGCTGGTAGCTTCAGGAAAGTTGAGATAAACAACTGCATTTAAGGCACCTACAATAATTTTCAGAAGTTTTGCTCTGAATCTTTGGCATTCCAGTCATTAACTTCTGCTTCAATAGTGGTTATTTGGATGTTATATTGCATTGTCAAGGGGATTATAAAAGCCTTTTGAAACCAGCATGTTCTACTTTACACTGCAGTAACCTCATCAATGCTATACCAATCATCACTAGATTCATTTTTGCCATGGAAACTAATTTAGCTTGCTTGGAGAATTCATAATAGCATTTTCCTTTGCTTGGTTTTCTTTCTAAAATGGTGACTTTAAATATGACAAGGATGAATCCTTGTGGAAGACTTAAATCTTTAACATACTATGTGTTCTAGCTTTATTAGTATTATTATAGGTGTTATGAAACAACAAATCTTTCATTTTTTCAACACAGTCACATTAGAGTGAATAATTTCCTCTTGGTGAGGATTTATAGGATATGAATATATGCCTATCTATTAAAAGAGCCCCAAGCCATGAAACTTGGATTTTAGAATATTCCATATACACATATATTTCATAGCCATATTTACCACTGAGATTACTTAAGTGAAAAACAAACAAACAAACAAACAAAAACCTAGGAGTGAAATTAGAATCTGAATCTCAATCAGGAAATGACTCTTCTCACCAAAAACTTTTAAATGGATTTGAGGGCTTGCTTTGGGGTTCACTTTTGGTTGTTGTCCAAAAGTATTGTTGGCTTCTAGATTTGAGGCATCTGTATATAAATTTTCTAAGCCATGGCAGAAGAGATTTTCTTTTCCCAGAAGGTCATCATTAAGATGAAAGGGATTAGTCAGTAACATAGTATCTTCTTAGATGATAATATGATATGACCTTCTCTTCAAAGAACATACAATTTTGCCTGATGCTCTATGATGCTAGTCCACTTCCAGATCAAAGGAGTTTTGCAAAAGGTCTCTTCCTCTGCCATGATATCAGAACATTTTTGTTCATATTAGGAACTCATGTTAACAGTTTCAGAATCTATTTTTCCAAATGACAGCAAATAAGACTTTAACCAACATCAACAGTGCTCTGTAAAAACCTAAATGTAAGTGATTTACAAAGAATTAGTGACCTGGCACTCACTAGATTGTGTAATAAATGCAGTGTTCTGTGGAGATCATGATTTATTGAAAGGAAAACCTGATCAGTCAGACTGGAGCTTCTGTGCCAACCTGTTTTCTAATTAGCCCACATGAAAGTATGATAAAGTTAGAAAAAGGCTATGTTTAATGACACCTTCCTTTTGAGGCTGTATACTATCTATTTGTAAGATTTTATTAAGACATCTTATATCCTTTAAAAGCAAAACTAGTAGTGATTTATATTTGGTAATTACTCTTGCTTTCTGACAGTCTTCAGGGTTTGTTCAATCATTTATTTCAAAAAGGGAGTGGCTACCTTTGGAAACTAACCTTTAGTTTTAAGAGTACTGCTTTGCCAAATAAGAAAGGTGTCTTCCGTGTATGGGCTTCAACAGGAATCTTGATGAAGGAATGAGAGAGAGAGTCTCTCCTACCTAGACTGAAACAGTTTCCTGCTATACATATTGCTGTTTTGGAAACTGAATTTTTCACGCATTGGGTGCATGGAGCTTCTCAAAATGAAATGCTTATGTACAGATTACTGTGTATTGGTGTGATTTGTGTATTGACAGTAAATGCTAGTAGTAACTGGCATCAAATTCACATTGCCCAGGGTTGTGCTCCTGTGTATCCCTCCACTGTTTCTCTACCTCACTCACTCTTATGGCTCACCATTCAGGATCTGCAATGGCATTTTGATGTCTTCCATTCTAGTTGCATGATCAGCACAGTGCAGCTGTTCTGTAATGATTGTTGCTTTATTCCCTGAAAGACCAGTGTTTTCCAAAACTTTATTATAAATGTTATTCTGCTATATCCTGCACAATATGGCACACGGTGCAGATGAAACCCATTTAAAAGTTGTACGTCATCTATAGCAAGATAATGTTTCACACCCTTTATAGTAAACTGGGTATTACTACCACTATATAGATGTTTTATTTAGTTTGAAATTTTCTGCTTTGCTCTTTCCAAATTCTACTCAGACAAAAATTCTAAACAGACCAAAGACATGCCATATCTGGTAGTGGATTTTGTCAGGCCCTTGTACAAAAGGCTGTCATCTGATATATTGTTAAACTGGCAAAATCATTTGGTAAGTGCCAACCATATATTACTATTTAAACTTAACTATAGTTTGGTGAAGGCCAAACTGGTGAAGGCTTATCTACCACTTCAGTGCTTTTCCAGGTTAATGTCTCCCTACCTCTTCACAACCAATATTTCTAAAGCCCATAATCAGCCAATAATTTGAGCCTCAAGACCAAAGCTTTTACTATACAACACTTCAGAATTGCCTAGAAAGATTTTTGACAGTTTCAACACCTGTTAAGTTTAAGCAACTTCCACATTATGAAAAATAATCTAGGTCAATCTCCTTGCTTTATTGGTGAATAGCATGGCTGGAGGACAGAATGATATTGAGCTCTAAGGCTTTTTTATCTGTTTACTTTTGTGCTACAGGCATAGGGGTAAGGATTGGTTAGGACACTGTCCTAGCTGACTCTGTTGAAGACTACATTGCAGAACAGTCTTGATATGTCATGGTATCAGCACACTTTTGTGGAAACCAAAATTTTAAGGTAGTTAACAGGCATGAAGTCTACTGACAGTTGTAAATGTGCCTATCAGATTACTGAAGACAGAGAACACAAAAAAACATCTGACTTACTTCCCTCACAGTTCAAGAGTGCTAAGTGTACTTTTGCTTGTATCTCCCTTCAATCTGAAGCTACAGATGAGTGTCAATATACTACAGCAATTGCTCCTTCCTTTTTTTTTTTTTTTAATAACAATAATGGTGTCTTTGACATCTGAGACTTATGGAGAAATGGAAAGCATTTTAATGTGTATCTAAGAAATACCACCACTGTATTATTAAATTCAAGTAATTTCACATTTTGATTGCATTGCTGACTTAGTCAAGGAATAGTGATCCCATTTAAGCCTGAATGTAATTTGTAGGTTGTTGTTCTGCTAAGAGAACTGTATGAGAATGTAGAAGTGATTTTTCTTTAAATGTCATTATTAACTTTGGTAATGTCTTCTTATAAGTAGCAAGGGTAATAATGTAAATTATCACAGTGATTGGTTCTTTATTATTACAAATGACTAGCTGCTAAATCAAATTATTTTTGTTTGTGATAACATTGTTTTCAAATTTGAGTTTCTCCTGCTGAGTGTCTTATTTGACTGGATTTGGTTGTTGATCAAAAAGCCTCTTTACCTCTATACCAATAGCTAAAAATAGATCAAATACAGTCCAACTAGCATCTGTTACATCCATAGTCCTGAGTCCTTTAATTCATACTACTGTTGTATCATGTACTCAACAAGATGTCATGGAGTTGATCACAGATACAGCTGATTTTTTTTCCATTGTTAGGAGGAAGTTAATGACTTAACAGGTTGAGCTTTTAATGTTTATTAAACAGCATGTTATTTTAGTTTCCTCTCCAGTTTAAGGACACACAGTAATACTAAGCCAGTTACAGAGCTTTCATTTACTCAAACATTTCCCATAAAGTTTATCTGCTTGTCACTATATTACAATTATTTTTATTAATTATTATTTACTGAGTTAATCCAAGACTCAGAGAAAATGTCTTTCTTGTCCTCTGTGCTGTCAATATTGAGACAGACTTTTGGAATTCTTAACATAAAGCTTCTAAGTATGGACTCCGCATCTGTTTGAAATGTCTGTGATCTGGATAACCTTACTAGAAAATAAGTTTTTGTTTTCATTAACTATGGTTTGATTAGCTGCATCAGGGTCTATCCCATATTCAGTCAGTGTTAATCTTTTGACAGACAAATTAGGAGATCACTTTGGAGTTTTATTAAAAAAGTAAATAAATAAGGTTTACTAAATCTGCCCCTCTCCCCCTGACTGTTGCTGCTTCTTCCTTTTCCATTTCCCTCTCTTGAGGAGTAGTTCTACTTAGAAGTTGAACTCTTTGAGTTCTGTGTCACCTTTTGAAGAGGTCATTCCCTGTTCTAGCAGGGAAAGGAAGGGCCTTAAGCAGGCATTGATTGCACTGCTTCCTTTACACAGGCTTAGCTTCAACTTCACTCACATGCATTTACAGCACTGGAAATTACATGACATGAAAAAGCTAGCTCTTATACAACTATAAATCAGAGATAATTCTATTATACTCTTTGGAATCAGATCAGAGAAAGTGAATGAAGACTAACAGCGTACTTTTCTATCCAAACTATTCTCTGGAAGACACTAAGCAAATAAAGGAAACAACCTCATTTTGCATAATACTTTTTTTGCAAAATACATACTTGATGTTTCTCATATTCCTTAGCATTTTGAAGTAATACTTACCCTCATAAATGTGTGCCTTCAACTACCACAGATATCATTAGAAATAGCATTTAATTACAGCAAAGCTAATAGTACACTTTTTCTTCCCCTTAAAAGTTGCTTTGCTTGAGGATATTACTAGAACTGATTAACATTTTCAGTTTCTAGAAATTACGTGAATGTCTATTGCTTTTTTTCCGAGTATCATTGGCATGCTCCTTTAGTTGTATATTCTGCTTTCTTGAACAGTTTTCATCCTCCTGTGTTTTCTATGCATCTCCAATTTTGGGACAGGACATCTGAGAACAATGACAAAACACAATAACCATTTTTAACAGTAAGAGGGACACAGATCTCAGCTAATGGCTGAAAGAGCTGTGTAAGATTCCTCCTTACCCCTGGAAGCCTCAGCAATGGAAAGAGCATCTGCAGGACTACAGCTTACACCTAACAGTATAAGTCATATCTTGTTATATGATTACAGTTCTGTAGTCCCCACCTTGGACAGAATATGTATCTAATCGAGAATATAAAATTTGGTGTCTTCTTTAGCTGCCTCAATAGGATGGGGACAAATGAAAAGGGCAGAAAGGAACACAAAACCAATCAGAAGATTCAATATTTCTTGAAACCTTTAAGTCAGGTCTGGCTTTTTTATTTTTATTTTTTTTCCAAAAGAGAAATTCAATTTTAACCACATTACTTGGACTTAATAGGGCTTTTTGTTTTGTTTTGCTTTGTGTCAGTGACAAATATTTTTTTTCTTGAGAAAAATATATCTGGATAAAATAATATGTGTTCCCCTACTGGCCCTGGAGTAAACACAGGACTTACAGATGTTCAGTGTTATAAAATACGCATTACTGTTTTTTACCATGATTGTGGAAGCATTGATTTTTCTTTTTCTTTTCAGGGTGTCTCCCCCCAGTACCCCCTTCCCCCCCCCCGCCCCCCCCCCATTTTGAGGATTAAAAACTTACAGAATCATAGAATATCTTGAGCTGGAAGGGACCCACAAAGATTACTGAGTCCAACTCCTGGCTCCACACAGGACCACACAAAAATCAAACCGTATCATTGTGAGCATTGTCAAAATGCTTGCCAAACACCAGCAGGCTCTGTGCTGTGACCACTTCCCAGGGGAGCCTGTTCCAGTGCTCAGTCAGGGCACTTCTCTCAGTGAAGAACCTTTTCCTAACATCCAGCCTGAAGTTCACCTTTCCCAGCTCCATGTCGTTCCCTTGGGTCCTGTTGCTCTCCCCAGGGAGCAGAACTTAGTCCCTGCCCCTCTGCTCCCCTTGTGACGAAGCTGCAGGCTGCCATGAGGCCTCCCCTCAGCCTGCTCTGCTCTGGGCTGAACAAACCAAAGGACCTCAGCTGCTCCTCTTATGTCTTGCCCTCCAGACCCTTCACCATCTTCGTAGCCCTCCTCTCTAACAGTTTTATGTCCCTTTTTTTTACTGTGGTGCCCAAAACTGCACACAGTGCTCAAGGTGAGTCTGCACCAACATAGAGCAGAGCGGGATAATCCCTTCCCTCATCTGGCTAGCAATGCTGTGCCTGATGCACTCCAGGGTATTGTTGCTTCTTTTGGTGGCCAGGGCACACTGCTGACTCATATTCAATTTAACATTGACTGGATCCCACAGATCACTTTCTGTGGGGTTGATCTCCAGTCTCTCATCCACCAGGCTGTACATATAGCCCACGTTGCCCTATCCCAGGTGCAGGATCTGGCACTCGCTCTTGTTAAACTTCATATTGTTGGTGATTGCACAGCTCTCTGGTTTGTCAAGATCTCTCTGTAAGGCCTTTCTGCCTTTGACCAAGTCAACAACTCCTCCCAATTTAGTGTCATCCACAAACTTATTAAGTATACCATCAAGTCCTATATCCAGGTTATTTATGAAAATATTAAAAGGAACTGGCCCTAAAATGGAGCCATGGGGAGCCACACTAGTGACTGGTCACCATCCTGATGTAGTCCCATTTACTATAATCCTTTGAGCAATTGCCCATCAGGCAATTGTTCACCTGCCATATTATGTATTTGTCTAGCTGTATGCTAGACATTTTGCCTAGAAGGATACTGTGGGAAACAGTATTGAAAGCTTTGCTGAAATCCAAAAAGATTACATCAACTGGCTTCCCTTGGTCAACTAGGTGGGTAGCCTTGTCACAAAAGGAAATTAAGTTTGTTAAGCAGGACTTTCCCTTCTTGGACCCGTGTTGGCTATGACCAATGACTGCATTGTCCTTCTGTTGCGTTTCAATAACTCCCAGGATAATTTTCTCCATAACATTCCCAGGCACTGAAGTTAGACTGATAGGCCTGTAATTACCGGGGTCTTTCTTGCCCTTCTTGAAAAATGGAACAACGTTGCCAGCTTCCAGTCAATTGGGACCTCTCCAGATTCCCAAGACCACTGAAAAATGATTGAGGTCTCATGATGACATTAGCCAGCTCTCTGAGTACTCTGGGATGAACCCCATCAGGCCATAGAGTTACATGCATCCAGCTGGGGCAGCAAGTTCTGCACAAGTTTGGGCTTGGCTGGGAGTTTGTTGTTACTGCAGTCAGTCTTCTAACTCAGGACACACCTGGGGGCCCAGAGCCCACCATCGGTGTTGAAGACAGAGGCAAAAAAGGCATTACATTTTTCTGCTTTGTCTACATCCCTATTTGTGAGGTGACCATCCTAATCAAGTAACAGACCCATTTCTTTGGTCCTTCTTTTGCTGTTAATGTATTAAAAACAACAACAATAAACTTTTTATTATCTCGCATAGTACTGGCCAGCTTCAACTGTAATTGAGCTTTGGCTGCATGAATTTTCTCCCTACAAAGGAAAACAGCATCTCTCTAGTCCTCCAATGTCGCCTAACCTTGCTTCCAGTAGCTACACACTTTCTTTTTCCACCTCAGCTCTAGATGAAGATCCTTGCTTAGCCAAGCTGACCTTCTACCTTGGCTGCTTGACATTTGAGAATTGCCTGTTCCTGTTCTCTTAAGAGGTGATACTTAAAGTCACCAGAACTAACGAACCCCAATGCCTTCAAAAGCAGTTGATTTAAGGTCCCAAGGGACCCTACTAACTGATTTACTGAGCAGCCTGAAGTCTGCTCTCCCCATTTCCAGGGTCGAAGTTTTGGTGACAGTTTTCCTTCTATCACCTATGATATTAAACTCAACTACTTCATTGTCACTATGGCCAAGTCAGCCACCAATCCACACTTTACCCACAAGACCCTCTCTGTTCACAAGCAACAAATACAAGAGGGCATCTTTCCTAGTCCACTTCCTTAGTGACTGTACCAAGAAGCTATCATCAAGATATTTTAGGAATTTCCCGGACCTGCTTATATAAGCTGTGTAGTATTCCCAGTTTATGTCTGGCAAGTTGAAGTCACCCGTAAGGAGACGGGCAGCTGATCTAGAGGTGCCTCTTAGTTCCTGAACAAATATTTATTTGGCATCATCATCACGGCTGGGTGGTTTATAGTAGACTCTCACAATGACATCCACTTTATCTGCTTGTCATATAGTCCTTACCCAGAGGCTCTCAACTTTCTTATCACCAACCACAAGCTCCATACAGTCCAGCCCCTCCATTACATACAGAGCCACAATAAATTCTTATATGTAATTCTTTTAAATTATTATTATTATTATTATTATTATTATTATTATTATTACTTCAAACCTTATCCTGGTATATACATTTTAACTTGTGAATAAGTTAGCTTTTTTCCTCATTTCCCCACAAATTAGTAAAAGCAATACTTAGACATTGAGAAACAAGCTTTTCATAGCAGAAGTTTTTTCTGTTGTTGTTTGTTTGTTTGTTTGTTTGTTTTTCCTGAAATATATGTGAGGTTATATACCACTGTTTCCATTTTGCTCCTTATCTGCATGAATCTATCTCACTTATAATTTTTGGAACTATGAACCACATTTGCTGAAATTAGTGAAATTACTTGCTGGCACAACTCATGCAAGAGTGACGAAGAATGTTCTCCCAGAAAACATGTATATGCCTCTGTTCCAACTAACCCGTGATGGCCCACCCCAAGCTCACATTGCTAAATGACGCGTTAGGATTTACTTGCATGGATTTATTTGTCCACATCTTTTTCTTTGTCAGTATCACACGTGGTTACCTAGAAAATTCACGTAAAATTTAAACTTTGATGTGTCCTCTATTACAAAGCCACAGGATTCCAGACACTTGCCTATCTCAAAACAGAAGCACAACCATAAATCTCTCTTAAAAAAATTCCTGTGATGAGCAAACCTGAAGTTTTCTGAAATTGACTGGGAATAAATCATCAATACAGAATGATTACAATAGAGTGCTTATTCCTCGGATAACTTGCTTGGTTCATTGCTTGGTTAATTAATCTCTTCCAGCAAGCTCTTTCCTCTTTCTGATTTATAAGAATATAATGTAGACGTGGGACCAAATTAAACATTAGGCTCAAACTTCAGAACAGATTATAACACAGACATTTTGTCTCTATCATATGTCTATTATAATTAAGCATGTCAGTCCCATAACAGAACTTTGGCAAGAAAATAGCTGAGAACACATACACATAAAGTCAGTCTTTAAGGATTTTTTTTTCCCATTCTAAGGTGAGGACAGTGTTGTTTTAGGCCCATTTTTATTGCAATTCAGGTTATTTTGAGACTTTTTTTTTGGTTTACAGTTGCTTACAATATTAAATGATGTAGCAGAGAAATATGGAGCAGTCATAACGTAGAGTGTAACTCTTCTTCATTTAATGTATTCCTTACTGAAGTTGGTAGGGTGCACCAGAACACATTATTGGCCTGACTGTTTACTTTTCTTCTAAGGACATTAGCTCAGCCCTGAAATATTACTCGATGTCTTTTGTTTGTTTGTTTGTTTGTTTTTGTATACTATTCAAGAGAATCTTACACAATGATTCATTCTGTATTTAAAATCCTTAATGTTTTGCAGCATAGATGAGATTCATATGCATTATTTATATAATCTGCTGATGTTATCTCCTAATTATGCTACCAAGGACACATGACACTTGAGTAAACATGACATTTCTTGTCATATAATCAAGAGTTCAACACTGGTAGTTAGACTGAGCTAGCACTATGATGAATTGTTCACATGCAAAAGAATGTTTGTAAATTATATATAAGTTCTCATGGCTGTGGTACTTGATTATATCTCTTACATTTTTTTATATTCTTCTTTAGTAGAATTTAAACTTCTCCTATAATCTAGTCTTAGATCTTGGCAATTTTCAGCAATAAACATATGAGTTCCAGATGTTCATTAATACTACAGAAATTGACTGCCAATTCTGTTTGTGTCACTGGTTATGTGAGAGCTCTTTTTCTCCTTGGAGTCCTTTCCTCTTCCAAGGATTTACAGCACGACCATAAAATGTTGTTTCAAGCTACATTTTGCCATATAAATGCCTTAAGAACACAATGTGTTGTTCATAAAATACGTCTATTTGGATTATGCTGTTATATGTTTAAAAACTCATCTTTAGGATAAATCTTTACTACTTTTTCTTTCCTGAAATAGAAAATAATTTTTTAGAAGTACCCAATTGACTTCCAAGCATCATCCTCTTTTCACTTAAGCATTTAGGAAGTCTTAAAAGAGACAAGGATATCATGGGGAGCAGTGTCAAATGCTTTACCTGGACTTATACAAAACATTTTACACTGTCCCCCATGATATCCTTGTCTCTAAATTAGAGCGACATAGATGTGATGGATGGACCACTTGGTGGATGAGGAACTGGCTGGATGGTCACGCTCAGAAAGTTGCGGTCAATGGCTCAATGTTCAAGTAGAGATCAGTAATAAGTGGTGTTCAAAGATGTTTAACATCTTTGTCAGTGACATGGACAGTGCGATTGCATGCACCCTCAGCACCGTTGTCAATAACACCAAGCAGTGTAGTGTAGGCAACATGCTGGCAGGAAGGGACGTCATCCACGGGGACCTGGACAGGCGTGAGAAGTAGGCCTGGGTGAACCTCATGAAGTTCAATAAGGCCAAGTGCAAGGCCCTGCACCTGGGTCAGGGCAATCCCAAGTACAAATACAGGCTGGGTGGAGAATGGATTGAGAGCAGCCCTGAGGAGAAGGACCTGGGAGTGTTGGTTAATGAGAAGCTCAACATGAGCTGGCAATGTGCACTTGCAGCCCAGAAAGCCAACTGTGTCCTGGGTTGTATCGAAAGAAGTGTGGCCAGCATGGTGAGGGAGGGGATTCTCCGCCTCTACTCTGCTCTTGTGAGACACCACCTGGAGTTCTGGGGTCAGCTCTGGGGACCCCTTGCACAGGAAAGACTTGGACCTATTAGAACAAGTCCAGAGGAGGGCCACAAAGATGATCAGAAGGCTGGAGTACCTCTCCTATGAAGGCAGCCTAAGGGAGCTGCAGTTGTTCAGACTGGAGAAGAGAAGGCTCCAGGGAGACCTTATACTGGATTTCCAGTATCTGAAGGAGGCCTTCAAGAAAGCTGGGGAGGGACTCTTTGGCAGGGAGTACAGTGAAGGGACAAAGAGTAGTGTCTTTAAACTAAAAACGTAGATTTAAATTACATATAAAGAAGAATTTCTTTGCTATGAAGATGGTGAGGCAGTGGAACAGGTTGCCCAGGGAAGTTGTGGATGCCCCATCCCTGGAAATGTTTAAGGCCAGGTTGGATGAGCAACCTGATCTAGTGGGTACATCCTTGCTAATGGCAGGGGGGTTGGAGTCAGATGGTCTTTAAGGTCCCTTCCAATCCAAACCATTCTATGATAATTCTATGATTCTGTAAATGTGTCTATTTTTAATTTCTACTTATTTTTGTACTTAAAATCAACAGTACAGAGTATCTAGATTGCTTTCCATACAGAATTGGTAGTAAATATGATTAACTATCAAGGAGACAACATTAGCTAAACTCAAAATGTTGGATTTGTTGCATTTTATTTCAGCTGTAGAAAGATAGAAGTCTTTCAAGCTAGTAGGCTGTATCATTGTAGACTTAGCTCAGAAGGAAGGGATGAAGATAGTAAGATGAGAAAAGTCAGTGGGAGAGAGAGAAATCACAAAATCATCCTATCCTAAAAGAAACAGTGGGGGGCAATATGAATTTCTTTGTGGAAGAGTCTTTATCATACACTGTCTACAGAAGCAGTCTATTTGAATTGTTCAGAACAGATGTGTCTTTCATTTGTCTAAATTTTGGTAGAACAAGTCTTTCTCAACAACAGAACAAGAATTCATACTTTTGCTAATAAAATCAATAGCTTATGTGAAATGTGTTATCTACATTTTTAAATGGTAGAAACGAACTTTATTTAAAAAGGAGGGAGTTGACTTAAAATTTTATCATTTCAGTAGTGAAATGTTTAAATGCAGAATTTGTTTCATTTATAAGCGGGCTATTTTCACACTATTTTTTCTTTTTCATTTCTCCTTAATCACAGGACAGAAAGCATTTTTCTGGCAGATCTACTTTCTGGTCACGAACACATTTCATTCCAGGCAATATAGGCATCCACAATCCATTTAGTCCCCATTTCCACAGCATTAGATGTCATAAGGCAGAATTTTCCTTCAAGCTTCAGTGGCTTAGACTGAGAATCCTTTAATCTGAAAATAAGCGTCTCTTGTCATATAGGCATTCCTGGGCTATAGGCACAAGGGGCTGGCTACTGTGGGAGTTCCTCAAGGTAAAAAATAGAAATGGAGATCCTAAACCAGTCATCTGAGTTTGACTGGCCATGCAGCATTTAAAATACATTGTAGGCTTCTGGCAAGCAACTACTCACCCTGTGAACACATTTTTGAAATATATCTGATTCTCTCCTGTCAGGTAATGAGGTCAAACCTCTGCCTGTTTCCACATCGCTAGGGTTAAGCAGGTCACAGACATTTCTTTTATTATCAAACCATTTAAAGTCCAAAAGAAAATCCTATCTCTGATTCTACCCTATAATTTTAGGGGAATCAATCTTTTTTTAAGTTGAAACACACCAACCAATTCACTTGAAAACTCACAGCAAAAGAAAGAGTAGATTTTCTTTCCTTTTTAACTTTTGCTAAAATAGGTACGTGTAGTGGGTTGCATTGTATGGCAAGGTTTTGGTAGTAGGGGGCTGCAGAGATGGCCTCAGTGAGAAGATTCCAGAAGCTGTCCCATGTTAGATAAGGGCCACTTTCAGCTGGCTCCAAAGGTACCTAACACTGGACCAAGCTGAGCCAACAAGCAATGTTATTTGCATCTCTGTGAAAGCAGATTTAAGAAAGAAAAGAAAGAAACAAACAAAAAATGCTGTGCAACAGCAGCTGGAAGAGTGAGGAGTGAGCAAATGCCCTGCAGTCCCCAAGATCAGTGCAGCTGGAGGGCAGGAGGTGCTCCAGGCATGCAGCATGAGTTCCCCTGCAGCCTGTAGAGAGGCCTCTGGTGGAGCAGGCTGTCCCCCTGCAGCCTATGGGTCCCACATGGAGCAGATCTCCGTGCTACAGCCTGTGGAGGAGCCCCCAGTGGAGAAAGTGGATGTGGCCTGGAGGAGGCTGCAGACCATGGAGAGCCCCCACAGGAGCAGGCCCCAGGCCGGAGCTGCAGCCCGTGGAGAGGAGCCCACGCAGGAGCAGGGGGGGAGCTGCCGCTGGTGGGGGACTCGTGCTGGAGCAGTTTGCTCCTGGGGGATGGATGGACCCCATGGTATGGAGCCGTGTGGGAGCAGTTCTTGAAGAGCTGCTGCCTGTGCGCAGCCCCTGCAGGCTCAGTTCAGGAAGAATGGCATCCTGTGGGAGGGACCCCACGTGGAGCGGGGTGGGGGGGGGGGGAGGAGGAGGTGGAAGAGGATAGATGGTGGAAGGAGTTTTCACTTTGTTTTCTTTGTTTCTCACTTCTCTATCTTTCTAGTAATAGATAATAAATGTCTCTAATCTCCCTATGCTGAGTCTGTTTTGCCTGTGATGATAACCATTGAGTGATCTCCCTGTCCTTACCTCATCCCTTAAGCCCTTTTCCTCTTATTTTGTCACCCTTTTCCTTTGAGGAGGGGGCGTGAGAGAGCATTTGTGGTGGAGCTCAGCTGCCCAGTGGAGTAAAACCGCCAGAGTCCCTACTCATATTATGTGGATATAATTTTAGTTGTTCAAAGTAATGATTTGACATGCAGAACCCTATACATGAACATCCACCAATTATGGACATTACACATCTGACAATAGATGTACTTTAAAACTGAATGTGATAGATGAAAGTGGAATTTCCATATTTAGGCTACACAATTGAATGAGCTGTCTTTGCCCTCAACTTGATTAACCTTGTATTTTCATTAGGAAAACCGTTACAATGCATAAGTTAAAGGAGTCCTGGTTTTCAGTTTATACAGGTTTTTAAGATGACATTTTCACTTCCTCTTATTAAATGTTGTTAGCTATTTTAGCAGATACAATAATCTGAGAATGCTGTTGTTGCATCAGCTTGTGATCACTATAATACCAGTGGCCCTATTTTTAGCCTTATTCCATGGAAGCTAATCAAGATGAGTCATCTTATTTACAATTAGTGCCCTTGTGGTCAAGCATGTGACTGACAATCTAATTCTGTTGACAGTAGTGTCAGAGCTAGAAGATACTCACTGCAGCTGGGAATTCCAAGTGAAAGGAAATGGTGAGACTGGTGTCTCCCTCCTCTGTGTGCCTATACATAAAGTTCAGCACAGCTTTGAGGGGCTCTGAATTATTGTAAATTGCACAGATACAATATATGAATGAAACTGTCTAACTCAGCCTATGTACAGGAGAAATCAATATAGGTAAAAGTCATTCATAGAGGCACGTTCAGTCTCCCGTGCCCATTAATACAGCAAAATAAAGGAACACTGCTTCCACTGCTTCTAGGTGACTGGAGACAGCAGCTCCCTCCTGTGCTGTCTACACAACTAGGAGAATGGTGCTACTTACATCTTTGGTTACTTGCCAGACCTGTGATGAGCCTTATGAAGAAATCACTCAGGACTTACTGGCCAAACTGCCAGATTTTGTCTCCTTTAATATTTTTTCTTACCGCTTTTCATTGGTCTGGAAACATTAAATAAAAATAAAAATAAAAATAAAAATAAAAATAAAAATAAAAATAAATAAAAAGGTATATTCCAGAGATCTCTGTATATTTTCCATTATTTTTTATACAGTTGAGTTTTCTTTTATAAACTCCTAAATTTGTATATTACCTTAGGTTTGTTGTTGTTTTTTTTTTTTTGTTTGTTTGTTTTGTTTTGTTTTGTTTTTGATTCATTACAGAATCACAGAATAGCCAAGGTTGGCAAGGACCTTTGAAGATCTAGTCCAACCCCCCAGCTGAGCAGAATCACCTAGAACACATCGGACAGGATGGTATCCAGGCAGGTTTTGAATATCTCCGGAGAAGGAGACTCCACAATGTCTCTGGGCAATGTGTTCCAGTGTTTTGTCACCCTCACAGAAAAGAAGTGCCCTCTCATATTCAGCTGGATCATGTACAGGTTAGTAGTGATTTGGGCGTTATTAGATACATCTCTCTCTTCGGTGGTACCTTTATTTGGTATGGGTAACATAATGCCTATTTTATTACCTGAAACAAGATCAAAAGGGAAAAAAGGATGTGCAGTGCCAATAATTTCATAACATTTACAGTTATTTGATTGATTGCTTTTTTTGTTTGTTTTGTTTGTTTGCTTATTTTTTTGTTTGCCTACCCTCCTTTTTTGAATGTCAGCATTAGTGATGTTGGGCAAGGATATAATTCAAGATTCACATGTATGTTCATCAAATATCTAATGTATAAGCACTTATAAAAAAAAAAAAAACAAAAATAAAAATAAAAATAAAAATCTCCCAGCTCAGGTACTTCTCTTTTAGTTTCATTTTTTTGCTTAATTGGTACTTGGTCATTATAGTTCTTGAGATCTGTAGTCAGAATAAGTGGGAAGTCTGTTCAATAGGATACAATAAACATAGTAGGTGCTGTAGTATTCTGTGTTGTATCACCTAATTTTTTAATCACCTTCCCACACATGAGGTTCTGAGCTCCAGGTGATTTTCATAAATTCTGATTACTATACAGTGTTCAAGGAGAGAGATTTAAATTTTCAGTTGGAGATTTCCATTCTGTTAATTAATTTTCCAAGAATTTTCTAGTTTCAAGACTTTTAAGGAATAATACAGAGTAATCAATGGAAATAGTGAAGTATTATTCAGACCAAAGAAAGAGATGACATATAAAGCTCACAGATAGACCACCATTTTTAAAATGCCACTGTATTCTGGTAGAATCCTCTAAACGGAAAGGTTTATTTTATTATTTTTTTTAAAATAAAAAGTTTCTGACAAGCAGTTTAGAGAGGCAGTCTCTTAAAAGATGGGAGAAGCAAGATGGGAGAAGCAGATTTTCAGCAGGCAGAACTTTGGTCTTCCCTTCTTTGGTTAAAACTTTGGTCTTCCTCTTCTATCTCCAATAACTATCTTAACCAAGATGCTATTGGAAAAATGGGGGGACAACACTTGAGGTTTGTATAAGGTTGATGTGATGCTGCATAAATGAATTGAAGAAAACACCAAATACTTTATTGAGATTTTTTTGTCTTGGGTACCTATCTCTGCTAAAAATGGCTCCAAGAAAGCTCTCAACCTGACATGCAAGTTCTTGCATGACTACCAGCAGATTTTACATATTTAGAATCATAGAATCATTAAGTAAAATCATCTAGTCCAACCACCCTCCTACCACCAATATCACCCACTAAACCATGTCCCTAAGCATCACATCCAACCTTTCCTTGACCAGGGACAGTGATTCCACCACCTCCCTGGGCAACCTGCTCCAATGCCTGACCACTCTTTCTGAGAAGTAGTTTCTCCTAATTTCCAACCTAAACCTCCCCTGGTGCAACTTGAGGCCATTCCCTCTTGTATTATTGCTAGTTATCTGTGAGAAGAGGCCAACCATAAGCTATCCACAACTTCCTTTTAGGTACTATTTGACATTTAAAAAAAAAAAAGACATTTTCTCAGAAAACCATATCTAGAAACTAGCTGATATCAGATGATATTAACTAGCTCATTCTTGTAGAGCATCTTTCACCAGTGTGAAAGGATCTGTTGCCAAGAAGCATAAAACGTTTTTTTGTTGCCCAGACAACCACTCTAAGGGAAGATTAGGTTATTCTTCAAGTCCCTGTTATATTGTCTAAAGAGATTAAAAGTGTTTTGTCAAATACATATCTCTGATATATTTTCTAAATAAGATTTTTAAATCTGATAATTGCCTGTAATATCTTGTATTCTGCATATAAATGCCTCTCTTCTTACTTTAGCTTTCATACTAACAACAGTACTAAAATATTGTACTGCTGCTCAAAAATTTTTAACCACGTGCTTTCTACCTTTCTTGGTCTCCCATACAGGACATATGCTAAAAACAGAGAACACAAATGGGAAACTTATTGATTTCAGGTTCAAATCCCTTTATGACTAGGCAGTCCATAGGCAAATCCAACTCCGATTCTGTTAAGTCCACTTGGTAAATCCTTAAGATTGTAAGGGTTCCATGGTAGATAGGGCTTTTCCTTATCAGTGTGATTTGGATCAGAATCTGACTCAATGATCTTTTTTTTTTTTCTTCATCTTTTTGTCAGAAGCATGGTCCTGATAATTCTATGTGTCCAGCTTGAATAAAAATAATAATAATAATAATTTAAAAAAGTCAGAATTATTCTAGAGAGATTATAGGAAAAATCTTTTGTTTTCTTTCTTTTTCTTTTAATGTTCCTCTTATCCTTGATGCTCCCACAGTAACCCTGATGGTGATACTCCAGAAAATTCACATACACTAAGAATGCAATTGTAGGATAAATTAACAGAAAGACTGGATTTAGCAATAAAACAGGTCCAACTGAATTATCTTCTTCATAATTAGTTCATTCTTGAATGAAAACTTGGTAGTTTATGAAAATTGTTTGAAGTTACTGGAGAGCTGCCATGGCAGCTCAGCTTTTTTAGCCATTAGTTTTGCCATATTTGCCTCTTGTAAGAAGAAGGATCTGTAAAAATGACAAGAGAACTTGCACAAACCACTATTTTGTAACTTAACTGTTTGAAATGCAGCATTGATTTTCTATCTTTGTGAATATTTCTGTATGTCAGAATTATATAAATTTGTGAGTCAACTCAATTAGAGACTTCATCCTGCCATGAAGGGATATAGTTATTCTTGGGAAGCTAGATTTTTAGCTTGTGGACCCTATACACCACAGGCTGTAAACTGGCTACTGTTGTATTTTCTCACTCAGTCAATATAAATATAAATGGCCAAATCATTTGGCCAAAAATGAACTAGAGAGAAGCTCCCGGATTAAGTTTGGCGGCCAGAGACATTGGCCCCCCAGCCAGTGCGAGTTAAATCATAAAGTCATATAATCATAGATTGGCTTAGGTTGGAAGCGACCTTAAAGATCACCTAGTTCCAACCTCTGTGCCATAGGCAGGGACACCACCTACCAGATTAGGTTGCTCAAAGCCCCATCCAACCTGGTCTTGGATACTTCCAGGGATGGGGCATCTACAGCTTCTCTGGGCAACCCGTTCCAGTGCCTCACAACCCTCTGAGTAAAGAATTTCCTCCTAACAATCAAAATGTCCCCTCTTTTAGTTTAAAACCATTTCCCCTTGTCATATCATTATCTGTCCGTGTAAAAAGTCAATTGCCATTTTTTTTATAATCCCCCTTTGAGTATTGAAAGGCTGCAATGAGGTCTTCCCAGAGCCTTCTCTTCTTCAGGCTGAACATCCCCAGCTCTCTCAGACTTTCTTCAGAGGAGAGGTGCTCCAACACTTCGATCATATTTGTGGCCCTCCTCTGGACCTGCCCTAACAGATCCACATCCTTCGTGTGTTATGGGCCCCAGACCTGGATGCAGCAATCCAGGTGGGGCCTTATGAGGGCAAAAGAGGGGGACAATCACCTCCCTCGACCTGCTGGCCACTTCTCTGTTGATGCAGCCCAACATGCATTTGGTTTTCTAGGTTGCAAAAGTACATTAATACATGGAAAGATAATTATGTATAATTATTTTTTCTTCTTGATATAGAAATAAATTTATAGTAGTAATTTGTTTTATGTAAATCATTTCTTAACATACAGTAAAAATAACTTTAGATTACTATCAGATTAGGCACAACGAAGTTGGTAACTATAACATGCTCCCTACTTCTTACCCATTCCAGGAATTTGCATACATTTGTACAAAATATCTAGTGTTTGTCAACTTGTGGAACAATTAGAGCTAAAATATATCTACTATAACTAGCTGTATCTACTATCAATATAGCTATACCTGCTATCATATGTCATGATAGTAATAGTTAATAAAAAAAGAGATTTCTATAGTTTTTCATGCAATAATCTAAGAATGCCTTAGAAAAGAGAATGAGTATTACAGTCCTTGATTTACATAAAGGAGAAGCCAGTATGTTTGCACAGTGCTAAGTCATGCTCTGCTGAGAAAAAGCTTACATCCAATATACTATCTCAGAGCCCAGAATTAATGCATTAATACTAATGCAGAAATCTGCCCAGATTAATACTTCCAACTTCTCAGGAGAACTAATCATTCTGCTGACCTGGTTTAGTCTGCTTCCAGTTACAGAGTTAGCTGTTCACAAAGCTGCACCATACAGATATCTTCTAAAGTTCATGCTTTCTGAAGGTAGAACCAAATGCTTTGATAGGCCTATAAATAGAAGTCATTGTCCATGGCCCCTTCCTTCTTCTGTCCATGTTAAATATGCACGGGTGATAGTGAGGCAGCTAAGACTTTACCTTACATTCTTTGAGCTGCCTTTCAGCTTTGTTGCTAAAAGCACTGCAATGGAAGAAGAGAATGCACCAAAAGCATTCACCTAGTGTGAGTACATGGAGCTCTAATGGGAGGGCATAGAAACTAGAGGAGCACTGTGAAGAGGATTCTTCAAAGAAACTAACTAAACATTCTGATCTTTGTATTTGGTGTGCATTGACCGTGAAGCTAATGGTCCCTCTACTGAGAGGGAGAAAGGAACAGGCTTAATGACTATTTGTGACTTATTCCATACCTTTAGGATCACTATACAGGCTGTCTATCAACACCCTTTAGACTTTTAAGAGTTCTTATAGTTTCAAGGATTAACACCATACTAAAACTAAAACATTAATAGTTATTGTGAATTGATTAAAGTGAAATAAAACATATCTATATTGTCACCTTTCGCTTGTAAATTGTATCTGCACATGTATATTTGCAGTGTCATCTTTCTAAATTGCACATTAACTTTGTGTACTAAGATTCTCTAACATTATAGTGTATATAGAATAAATTTATTAAGATTCTCATGTTTCAGCTTAAGCACTCTCTCACTCATCATGTCAAGTGTAGGATAATTATTTAGAACAAATTAGTTTTGTTTATTTGTTGTTTGTTTGTTTTCCCTCTGACTGACATTTCTGGAACACTTGTCTTAAAACAGAATCTTTGGATCACTCTTTACATGTATTGAATCCTCCTCATCTGAAGTAAATAACCTTCCACTTTGACATCACTTTTTTTTCTCATAAATTGACAATATAAGATAGATTTGTACATAACACATTATTTCAGTCAATTGATTTTCTGCCAGCAGAAAATATGACCCACTATACAACAACATGGGAGGGCTTTCCCAGATGTTTCTGGGTGGATTCAGCACATCAACTTGAAAAAGCAGACTGTCCAAATGTAGACTCAACAACCAGCCCTTGTTTGAGGATGCTTCTTCTATAGAGCGCTTGAAAATAGCACTGCTGGGGATGCTATGTATCCGGCACAAAGCAGAAAAGTTCTTTATCCTCCCTTGCTCATCAGGATATTTGGTAAATCTTTCTTTCTCCTCTTATGTACTGCAGTCATAGCAAGGACTGCAGCTTCTGTGCTTGTCTGATGCTGATTTTAGTACTGGTCTAGCAGATGCTAAGCTGTTAGTTGGGGAAGGTGGAAAGGTGACAGAGCTATGCAGATTTTTGCATGTACATTATTTATTCCACCTGGATGTTTGTGGTTTCTACCATTTTTCTGCATTGAGAAAAAAAGTTAAGTTGTTCACTGTGCAAATAGAATCCAATATATAAGCCTGCTTTTCAGTAACTATAATCTGTGAGGCCAATTCAGTATTTAGTGTTGCTAGGACATGTATGAAAACGTCCTGTTGCTTGGTTTTATGGCTCTTATGATCACAGTGCCACTCATTTTCTTTGAACACTGACTAGGGTGCTGTCCTGGTTTCAGGTAGGACAGAGTTAATTTTCCTCCTAGTAGCTGGCAGGGTGCTATGTTTTGGATTAGGATGAGAAGAGCACTGATAACATGCTGATGTTTTAATTGTTGTAGAGCAGTGCTTACACCAAGCCAAGGACTTTTCAGCCTCTCTCTGTCCTGCTAGCGAGCAGGCTAGGGATGCAGCAGGAGCTGGGAGGGGACAGACCCAGGACAGCTGACCCAAACTGGCCAAAGGGGTATTCCATACCATCTGACGTCATGCTGAACAATATATAGGGGTGACTAGCCGGGGTGGAGGGGGGGGGCCGGCTGCTCGGGGATAGGCTGGGCATCGGTCAACGGGTGGTGAGCAATTGCATTGTGCATCACTTATTTCGTACACATTATTACTATTAATACTATTATTATTATTATTATTGTTATTCTTTTCCCTGTCTTAATAAACTGTCTTTATCTCAACTCACAGGCTTCACTTTCCCGTTTCTCTCCCCCATCCCGGAGAGGGAGGGGGGAGGGTGAGCGAACACCTGTGTGGTGTTTGGCTGCCAGCCGGGCTAAACCACAACAGGTGCACAAGTTAATTATGGAAGGAGCTGATGAATTTTAAGTTCAGGTGTTACCTCAGAATTCAACCAATCAAATAGAGTAAGACTTTAAAGATAGTTGAACCAACCAATCATATTAGATCTCAAAGTAATTATTTTTAAAAGATTTATCTCTTTCTACATCTGTTCAACTAAAGGAGAACCAGAAAATTAACATGTAGAACAAATCAGTGGATTCGGTCTGGAGATGACAGAATCAGAGACAAAAAAAAAAAATAAACGTAATTTTTAAAGAGTGCAGTTTGATTTGATAAAATCCAGCAGAATTTATCAAAATAGGCAATAGCAAATTCAGTCCCACGTTCATTAAGACCAAATATTCATGCTTTCATGATCAAAATTTTTCTCCAAAAGGACATAGTGTAAAATGATCTATCCTTTCACAAATGCAGAGAATTTCCATTTGCCTTTGTTAGGTACTTAAATTAAAACACATTTGGAAAACAGCAGCATAGGCTAGTTTATCTTATCCTGACATGCTTCTGAAAATGTTGGCTTAAAAGTGTTATGTATATATTTCTCTAAGAGATGTTGGTGACAAAAAATCTGCAAATAAAATTGGAGCTCTGAGTAGTAGAACTATTTGATATCAGGACACATACCATGAGTCCTAGATCTTCCCTGAGGAGTGGATGGTGGTGTCAATTCCTAAGGTCTCCCACTTGCTGTATGAAGGGAAAGCAGTGGATGTAATCTTTCTGGATTTAAGTAATGCCTGGCAGCCAAGACAGCAAACCATGTTTTGGGGTGCATTAAACACAGCAAAGCCAGCCTGTCAAAAGAGGTGATTCTCCCAGTGCTATATTTAGTGTTGGTGCAGGCTCATCTTGAATATTTAGTGTTGGTCAAGCCTCATCCTTAATATAGTGTGACGTTTGGGGCTCCACAATACAATGCGAAATGGATGTTAAGGTACTTGAAAGCATCTAGAGGAGGGCAACAAAGCTGTTGAAAAGGCTGAAGTTGTGTCCTGTGAGGAGAGGCTGAAGACACTTGGGTTGTCCAGGTCAAGAGGAGACTTCATTGCTCTCTACAACTTCCTGAGAATGGAAAGAAAGGTGTCGAGCTCTTCTCCTGGTTCTCCTGGTAACTGGTGACAGCATGCGTGGGAATGTCAAAAAGCTGCACCAGGGAAGGTTCAGACTGGACGTTAGGAAAAAACTCTTTACTGTGGGGGTGGTCAAACACTAAAACAGGCTTTCTAGCCAGGTGGTTGATGCTCCAAGACTGTCAGCGTTAAAAGACGTTTGGATAATGCCCCCATTAATATGCTTTAACTTTCGGTTGGTGCTGAATTGGTTAGGCAGTTGGTCTTGATGATCTTTGTAGGTCTCTTCCAACTGAATTATTCTTTTCTAAAAGTCCCTTCATTACATGGACCAATTTACTCGTCTTTTCTGCACATTTCACAGAATCACAGAATCACAGAATCATCTAGGTTGGGAGAGACCTCCAAGATCATTGAGTCCAATGTCTGACCTAACACTAACAAGTCCTCCACTAAACCATATCACTAAGCTCTACATCTGTCTTTTAAAGACCTCCAGGGATGGTGACTCAACCACTTCCCTGGGCAGCCTATTCCAATGCCTAACAACCCTTTCAGTAAAGAAGTTCTTCCTAATATCCAACCTAAACCTCCCCTGGCGCAACTTTAGCCCATTCCCCCTCGTCCTGTCACCAGGCACGTGGGAGAATAGACCAATCCCCACCTCGCTACAGTCTCCTTTAAGGTACCTGTAAAGTGCGATAAGGTCGCCCCTGAGCCTCCTCTTTTCCAGACTGAACAATCCTAGCTCCCCCAGCCGCTCCTCGTAAGACTTGTTCTCCAGACCCCTCACCAGCTTTGTTGCCCTTCTCTGGACTCGCTCGAGCACCTCCATGTCCTTCTTGTAGTGAGGGGCCCAAACCTCAGTACTCAAGGTGCAGCCTCACCAGAGCCGAGTAAAGGGGGACAATCACTTCCCTAGCCCTGCTGACCACACTGTTTCTTATACAAGCCAGGATGCTGTTGGCCTTCTTGGCCACCTGAACACACTGCTGGCTCATATTCAGCCGACTATCAACCAGTACTCCCAGGTCCTTCTCTGCCAGGCAGCTTTCTAACCACTCACCTCACAGCCTGTAGCGCTGCTTGAGGTTGTTGTGCCCCAGGTGCAGGACCTGGCACTTGACCTTGTTGAACCTCATACAGTCAGCCTCAGCCCATCAGTCCAGCCTATCCAGATCCTCCTGCAGAGCCTTCCTACCATCGAGCAGGTCGACACATGTACCTAATTTGGTGTCATCTGCACATTTACTGAGGGTGCACTCAATCCCCTCATCCAGATCATTCATAAAGATATTAAAGAGGACTGGCCCCAGTACTGAGCCCTGGGGGACTCCACTAGTGACCAGCCTCCAACGGGATTTAACTCCATTCACCACGACTCTTTGGGCCCAGCTACCCAGCCAGTTTCTAACCCAATGAAGCGTACACCAGTCCAAGCCATGAGCAGCCAGTTTCTTGAGGAGAATGCTGTGGGACACGGTGTCAAAAGCCTTACTGAAGTCAAGGTAGACCACATCCACAGCCTTTCCCTCATCCGCTAAGCGCGTCACTTTGTCATAGAAGGAGATCAGGTTTGTCAAGCAGGACCTGCCTTTCATAAACCCATGCTGACTGGGCCTGATTGCCTGGTTGCCCTGCAAGTGCTGCGTGATGACACTCAAGATAATCTGCTCCATGAGCTTCCCTGGCACTGAGGTCAAACTAACAGGCCTATAGTTTCCCGGGTCTACCTTCTGGCCCTTCATTTGTATGTAATGAATTACATAATAACACTTTTGGACAGAGCTGCAGTACTTAAATATTTCTTTCTAGGATCTTTTCTTGCTTCTAAGCTAAGACAAGCTAAGCTTTTCTTGCTAAGTTTATTGCTTTTGATTAGAGTGTTTAGATCTATTCTTGAATCCATAAAGCCAAACGTGTCACCAAAACTTCCATGGCAATACAGACTATAAAACTGGATAGATGTTTGTCAAAGATCTCCCACTTCAATAGCGTGTAGCTTTTCTTTTCATGTGTTAAATATTTTTAGAAAGGAAATGAGTGATCTAATTCAGACTTTGAATATGGGTGTTGATTTGTCCTGAAAGATCTTGATATCAGTGCTTATGCTCATGTGAGTAAACGATTTGAAAATCTTTTAGCTTAAAAAGCCTACATTATCTGCTTTCACCTTGCACACGCAGCTGAGAATTTGTTGCATCTCCATAGTAACATCCTTGCATATATAGTCTTAATGACACAAAGATGTCATTGGTGGACTGGCAGATTCATAGAGAGTAACAAAAAATATTAGTCAAATTTTATAGATAAATGACAGTTTTGTTTTATGGATGCTAGAGATGAGGCAGGGAAATTTTGTTAGTTCATTTAAAGGTGGGAGGGAAACGATTACTTCACCTATTCCAGCATCATGGAACAACAGTTATAGGAACCAATTAAATAAATAAACTAAGCAAATATAAAATTGTTGGATTGAAGAAAGCGGACTTTCAATGCCCAGTATCAATCAGCAGTTAGACTGTTTCAAGTGTTGCATGCATTTCAGCCAAGCAAGAACTGGAAAAAATCTGGGGCAGGGGGAAGGATTAGTCTTTTATCTTCAGCAAGGCTCCCTGTGAAAAATTTAAAAACACAGTGTCTGTTTTACATAAAGTTTCAAAATTTTATTTTTAAAATAATGTGTGACATATCCACAGTAAGATCAGACCAAAATACCCCCCTCCTAATCGCTAAGTGAATAATAAGCCGAGAATATATAGATACCTGCATTTTTACTTTATGATTTTAATTTGCAAGTTGTCTTCTGAAGAAACGCAACTTTTTTGAAGGTCAGGGCTTACAGGAGAATCACTGGGGCCCTTTGAATTCATATAGGTGGGTTTGATTTCCACCCTGTCTTCCCAGTATTTAGTTTTCTTTACAGCAGTATCTTTGTTATTTTGCGTTTGAAAAAAAAAAATCCTAATGCATTATTAAAACACATTTTTGTAGATTGAATTTTATTTTATTTTTTTCACAAACCTCACACCAGAAGTAATTGCTCTATTTCCACAGTTCTGAAACAACTTCCCACTAGACTATGAACTCCGGTATAGCTTGGCAATGTCATAGAGAAGTGCCAAGCTGCAGTCCAAGCTTAGGGTTAAACAGGTTAAACATAACTACAGGGAGGAGTAAGAGTCAATACTTATACATCCTACATATGGGGCAAGGAAATATGCCTTTCTTTTATAGAAGATAGTTTTTTTAGAGGATAGTTTAAGATACTGAAATTTCAGCTTTACTTTTTTTTTTTTTCTTTTCCTATTTCTTTTTAACTGAAGTACAGAATTCTGTTTTAAGGCAGACTACAAGATACCTAGTGAAAACACTTTTTAGCCATCCAGGAGGGAAAAGGATGTAGGCCCATGCCAATGTTAGCAAATGTGCAAGTAAAGAAAGTACTTCATTTTAATTAGTAATGTCAGATTTGTAACCCTGCAGTTTTTCCAACATGATTAATTTGGGGTCAGCTTTAAGCCTTCTAGAATTACCAGTTCACTGCACCATAAAATAAGCCACTTACCAGACAGAGTCTCAGTGTATTATCAGTTTAACAGACCATAATATAAAAACAACTACCTCTCCAAAACTATTACTTTGTAGGTATATTGATAACATTGAATATAACTGAAAATGAATTTTACCACCATTAAGTGAATAGTCCCATGGAGTCTTTTTTAATTAATTTACAATTCTTTCTGCTGATCCCTGACTCTGTATTGTCAATTAGTATATACATTATAAAGGCAGAAACCAGTTAGGATTAAATTTCAGAAACACTTAATGAATATAAAAATGCTAATTTACACACAAAGCCCAACCAGAAATGCTAATAAAATAATCCCATTGTATGTCATATTTATTCTTACAAATAAGTCAAAAGAAATCCATGCTTATATAGCCGACAGAACTATAGAAAGAATTAGAATTAGTTGGTGTTTTTGTAATCATTGTACAAGACTACTCCGTAGGTACAATGTTTTTGAAAGTCTGTAAGAGAAAATGTAAGAATTAGGGGTTATCTCTTCTTCTCATGTTTTTCTGTGTTTTGATACCTCACAAAGTTCACTGTCACAGAACCGGAACAGTGATTTAACCATGAGACTTAGTATCCCCATGACAATTTTTCTCATGGATAAAAAATGCAAAAGACCCTGAGTAGCGAGATGCCTAGCTGTTAATGGACAGATAGAAGTAATTCATCCTTGGACCTTCTTTTATGAAATAGTGAGATACTTTAGCATAGTACCTCATTCTTAGCAAATTCTATGGATTATCTTTCTTTGTGTGTCACATGATTCATTCTAAACTTGGCTGCAACAGAAAAACAAACAAACAAACAAACAAAAAAACAAACAAAACTGACACCCTCTACTCTTTCCCCATTCTAAGTTATCTGGGAGTACATGATATATATGAGATATTTCAGAATGGGTGTTACTAACACAAGTGTTAATCAAAGATTGTATACTTGTTATTTATTGTACTAGTATTAGTACAACATTGTACTAGTTTCAATATTCAGTTTTCATTACAAAATTGAGAACCTTTTTTGTCAAACAGATAAAGTCAGTCTGAATAGAGTTCATGTGCTTTTGTGTGTGTGTGTGTGTGTGTGTGTGTGTGGTGTATGTGTGTGTGTGGTGTATGTGTGTTTTTTAAAGCTAATTTATTTTCTAAGAGCCTTTCAAACTTGCAATAAAACTCCAAAATACAACCTGCTAAACTTCTGGAAACAGGACTAATTCTGAGCATTGTTGATTTAGCCCATCAAAAACTAGAATCTTTGTCACAACAAACAAAAAGTTATAAAATCCCATCCCTTGTCCATCTTTCACATTACTTTAACATTTTCCATTTCTGCCTTCTATGGTCTGGGAAAACAATCAATGTGGAAATCAAATCAATGTGGAATTAACATTTATGTATGAGGACATCTTTCACATGTTTGCATATGCCTCTTCTGACATTCAATGGACCATTATCAGATACAATTAAATTGGCTTTTTTCTTTTATTGTAAATACTGCCACTCAAAGTTTTCTCTGAATAAATACATAAATACCCATGCATTAATTAGTTATATTTACATTTGTCATTCAGTTATAAATGCAGACACACAATATACTAACATCTCTTGGTTTTGTTTGTTTGTTTGTTTTTGTTTTTGTTTTCAGTAAGGCACAGTGGAGAATTTTCAAGCTATAATAATTTCATAGAGTCCCTTGAAAAGATGTTTATAATCCTGTAAAAACCTTTTTTTTTTTTTTTTCCAAATGTACCACATGGTTGTCCTAACTTCACCATGACTTTAACAGAAGTAACTGAAAATTATAACAAAGTATACATCTGTATGCCTGCATATTCCTGCTTTTACAGAATTGTTGAACGACTTGGGTTGGAAGGGACCTTAAATATCATCTAGTTCCAAGCCCCTGCCATGCCACCCACTAGGTCACGTTGTCCAAGACCCATCCAACCTGGACTTGAATACCTCCAGGGATGGGGCACCGACAAACTATCTGGGCAACCTGTTCCAGCGCCTCACAAACCTTTGAGTAAAGAATTTCCTCCTAACCTCTAATCTAAATCTCTTCTCTTTTAGTTTAAAGCCATTCTCCCTATCACTATCTGCCTGAGGAAAAAGTTGCTCTCCCATCTTTTTTATACGTCCCCTTTAAGTATTGAAAAGCTGCAATGAGGTCTCCCCAGAGCCTTCTCTTCTGTAGGCTGAACATCCCCAAATCTCAGCCTTTCCTCACAGGAGAGGTGCTCCAGCCTTCTGATCGTCTTCATTTTGATATGCTGTCTTCACGAAAAGTATGATGTTTGGTTATTTTAATGTGCCTTGGAAAAGCATGAGAACTTTTTCTTACTGAAGAACCTATGAAATGATCTTCAACACATCTAAAACCTTTTCTTTTCTTCCACAACATGTTAGGTAATCCCAAATAAATCTTTGGTGAATCTATTTGGTCAGTTTCACTGACTTCTAAAATGATTGCAGCCTGCTGCATAGAAAGAGAGCTTGAATTAATAGAATTACAGCATTATTCAATCATCTAGTTTGGAAAAGACTTTCAAGATCAAGTCTAATCATCAACCTGTCCTACTGAGTCCTAACACTAAAACATATGCCTTAGTGCCATGTCCACACGTCTCTTAAATACCTCCAAGAATGGGGACTCCACCACTTCTCTTGAGCAGCCCATTCCAATGCCTGATTACACTCTCTGTGAAGAAATTCTGCCTGATATCCAATCTGCAGTGGGGTCCCCCTGGAGCCTTCCCTTCTGTAGGCTGAACAGCCCCAGCTCTCAGCCTATCTTCATAGGAGAGGTACTCCAGCCCCTTTCTTCATGGTCCTCCTCTGGACCTGCTCTAACAGACCCACATCCTTCTAGTGCTGGGAGCTCCAGAACAGGATGCAGTACCCCAAGTGGGGCCTCACAAGGGCTTAGTAGAGGATGACAATCACCTGTCTTGACCTGCTGGCCACCCCTCTATTGATGCATCCCAGGATGCAGTTGGTTTTCTGGGCTGCAAGTGCGCACTGCCGACTCATGTTGAGCTTTTCGTCCATCAGAATCCCAAGTCCTTCTCTGCGGGGCTGCTCTCAGTGAGTTCTCCTGGTCTGTACTCATGTCCAGGATTGCCCTGGCCCAGGTGCAGCACCCTACACTTAGACTTGTTGAACCTCATTAGGTTCATGTGGGCTCATTTCTCAAGCCTGTCCAGGTCTCTTTGGATGGCATCCCTGCCTTCTCTTGCATCAACTGCACCACTCAGCTTGGTGTCATCTGCAAATTTGCTGAGGGTGCACTCAATCCCACTGTCTGTGTCGTTGATGAAGATATTAATAGTACCAGGCCAAGGACAGACCCCTGAGGTACACCACTTGTCACTGGCCTCCACTTGAACATAGAGTCATTGACATATTTCTCCCGTCATATGCTTCTAGTAATCAACAATCACATTCATCCTGTTGTGTACAGACTCTTCAAAAATGTCCCCCTGGAAATCTATATATTTCTGCTACTTCCTTTGCTACAAAGAGACAAACTGCTCCATTTCTGTCAACTTTTTAGTAGCATTTGTCGTTCTGTTTGACCCTTTGATGATGACAATTATGCATCTGGCAGCACTGCTTCTGGAGACATAATGTTCTCTATGTTTATTGTTCAGAGTGGATAGTAGCATGCAGCTGGAAATATGCATCCTCAGAGGATGATCATGGTATGGATAGAAGATAAGATTCAGTTTCTTTTATAATGTGAAGGCAAATCATGGCCCACGATATAAAATGAGCTCATAGCTTTCGCCTGCTGGAACAATTCATTTAGATGCATACAAGGATCCACAGGGTCTGTGTTTCCCACACGTCAGGTTTAACTAATGATTCTAGAGTATTCCAAGTAGATACAGCTGCCCATCAATTCTGAAAGCCTTGGACAGTGTTTTGCACTTTCTACAGTGTTTTGCACTTTGTTTCCATGTTTGGAAAACAGACAGTATAATCCTTTCAAAGAAATTTGCAATGAGTGGGTTCTCTCAAAGAAATTTGCAATGAGTGGGATGGTCTCCTCAAACTTTAGTTTACTTTATCATTAACAAATAATTGTCAGTGATTCTTCCTCCATGAGCCTGAAAATTTTAGTTCCTGGAAAAAGCAAAGCAGTCCAAGGCACGTGGAAGGAAAAGAATAAATCCCACAGGATTACCAGGGGAAAAAAACTAATAATAATAATTAAAAAAAAAAAAAAAAAGTGATGGGATAAAAATGATTATTGGCAGTGATCAAAGGCCACAGTGGGAAGCTGTTTTAGTCTGTGTAGTTAGAATCAAGAGAATCTTGTGTATATGTACCCACAATTCATTAATGTGAAATCTTCTCTCCTGTGTGGTAAAGGAGATAGTCATGACACTGGCTGTCCTACCCTCCTCACAATGAAATGATACTATTTAGGGTTATCTAAAATACTGGTATCACCAAAGAATTCTGTGTTCACTGTCTGATGCTCCATAAGGTATCAGTACAGTCCAGTTATGATTTCAGCAATGGAGAACACTACAGAATATTTTAACTTCCATGCATATTCCAGTGTAGTCTACATGGCTCTTTGAAAACAAAGAACTGCCAGAGGTGCTTTCATTTTTCCCTTTACTCCTTATTTATGATTTTTTTTTTCTTCTGATTCTGCAGTCTTTTCAAACTATTTCTTTCCAGTGGTGTTCAAGATTATTTCTCTCTCAAATATTTTAACATTCTTGATTGTTACATCAGAATGTGGATGAAAAGAATGTAAATGACTAAGAACTGAAACTTACTGAAATTAAAATATTATATTCTCACTAAAGAGACTACATTAGGTCACCAAAAGTGATGTTTAAAATAGTCAAGTATCTTGTATTTTATTAGCCCTCTTTTCATTTAAGCAAAGGGTCAAATAGACAAATGTGCATCAGCAAATTCTCACTCACTTGGGATCACACTCTATCACAGGTTAAATAAAGTGAAGTAGTGGGACTGTTCCTTGTAGTAATAGAGTGCTGGGTCTGCAAACACTGGACCAGAGTCTTTTAAATTATATCATTTCATACTAATATTTTTGTTGCTAGTAAATTTAATATGTCTTTGTAAAGACGTATTTATACGTCTTTTGTAAAATCATCTGTTTCATTTCACGGAACATTGTCTGGTGGTTTCACACTGATGGGCAGCTATGCTCCACCATGCCACTCTCTCACTTCCCCTCCTCAAAAGAACACGGGGAACAAAAAAGATTAAAAAGGCTCGTAGGTTGAGATAAGGACAAGGAGATTACCCACCCATTATCATCACAGGCAAAAGAGACCCAGAATAAGGAATATTAATATAATTTATGGCCTATTACTAACAGATGAGCAGTGAGAAACTAAAAGTAAACGCTTTCCCCCACCTTTCCCCCACTCACCCTCTTCCACCTCCTCCCCCTGAGCAGCGCAGGGGAACTGGGAATGGTGGCTGCAGTCACCCCATGGCACTTCATCTCCACTGCTCCTTCATAGTCACCCGGTGCCCCTGCTCCACGTGGGGTCCCTCCCATGGGATGCCGTCCTTCCTGAACTGAGCCTGCGGGGGCTGCCCACAGGCAGCAGCTCTTCAAGAACTGCTCCCACATGGCTCCGTACCACGGGGTCCATCCATACCCCAGGAGCAAACTGCTCCAGTACGGGTCTCCTGCGGCAGCTCCCCCCAGACCCCTGCTGCTGCGTGGGCTCCTCTCCACAGGCTGCAGCTCCGGCCTGGGGCCTGCTCCTGCAGGGGCTCTCCATGGGCCGCAGCCTCCTCCAGGCCACATCCACCCGCTCCACCGGGGTCTCCTCTGCGGGCTGCAGCGTGGAGATCTGCTCCATGTGGGACCCATGGGCTGCAGGGGAACAGCCTGCTCCACCAGGGACCTCTCCACAGGCTGCAGGGGAACTCGTGCTGCGTGCCTGGAGGACCTCCTGCCCTCCTGCTGCACTGACCTGGGGGGCTACAGGGCTGTTTCTCTCACATTGTCTCATTCCTCTCACCCAGCTGCTGTTGCACAGCATTTTTGTTTCCTTTTTCCTTAAATCTGCTCTCCCAGAGCAGCCAGGGTCACTCATGGCTCGGCTCTGGCCAGCTGTGGGTCCCTTTTGGAGCAGCTGGAGCTGGCTCTGCTCTGCTACAGGGCTTCTGAGCTCTGCTCACAGAGGCCACCTCTGCAGCATCCCTCCCCCCGCTCCTCCCTCCCTGAAAGCCATGCTACATAAACTCAATATAAACATGAAAAAAAACAGAATACAACTCTTCAAGTGGTGGTTTCCTAAACCAATACACAGAGATCTAAAGTAAATGGAGAAATGATTATTGCATTTGGCAGAGCAACTAAATAGTGCTTCAGACCTCATTTGGTCTTAAAGACCTTTCATTCATTTAATTGAACATGGGACCATGATGTGAAACAGAACATTTAGGTCCAGAACATGTTAGCCACCCACTGAATTGATCCTTTCATTCTATCAGTTCCTTTGCCCTACAAAGCTGCTGCTGTTGCAGCACTCTCCTATTGCACTGTGCTGCTGTGTTCTTTCAGTTCAAGAACTGCTTTTTTTTTTTTTTGCTTTTTTTTTTTTTGAGGAAAAGGCTTTTTTTTTAATGTTTTATGGGAAAGTATTGAAAAATTATGTAAATTATGTTCTTAGCCCTTCTTGGTCATGAGTGTTGCAGTATTGCCACAATCAGCATGCTAATCATTAAGAACTGTAAAACAGAAATGAATTATAACTCAAACTAATATCTATTAGTTAACATTTAATAACAGTGATTTTTAATGAGGTTTAAGTATTTAGTCTTGCTCCTTCATGTACAAAGCTATGCAATGATTATACCATTTTTTAATTCTGACTAGTGCACTAGTCAGCTTCTTCAGATGGTAGATAAGCATATGCACTGAAAGCTGCTTTCAAATGCATGGTCAGATCCTAGAGATGCATGACAGGTTATGGTATAAATATAACTTATAGCATAAATATAGCTCTTTTTAATCTAAATTCTACGTGGTGAAAGGGTAGATATATAATATCAACCAGGTGGATTCATTCAGAATTCAGTCAGGAAATAGAAGTAGAAATAAAAACAGAAGTTAAAAGGAAAAAAAAAAAAAAAGATATATATATATATAATATATATATATATAACTAAAAGGTAAAAAATAAGTGCCAGCTAAACTGTTGTTCAATATATAGGTCATTCTACAGGAACCGTTGTTTACTGCTCCAAGCTTTATCCAGAATTTACCAATTTCAAAGTGGAATGTCCACTGTGGACAGTTGCCTTCTGTAATGAAGGCCAGAACTGGAACAGGAAGATTACATGTGTAGAAGCAACAAATTTTGTAAGGTAGCCAAGTTTTCAATCCTTTAATGGTGCTCAGTATCTTAGTAAATTCGTGAACAAAACCTGTTTTCAGCTACTTGGAAGGAACAGTTTACGCTGCTATATGTCAACATGGGTATAACATTTCAGCTCGGAAAGTAATTCTGGATTTTGAGTGTCAGGACTGACTACAGGCCAGTTCCTGTTAGGGATTCTTCAAAATGTAATTATCTTTTTAAAATGATCATTGCTATTATTTTTTCATTGGAAATGGTATCAAATGCTACATTATAATAATATTATTTAATGAATTTTAATAATGAATTTTAACACATATGAATGATCTTTCCTCGGATACAAAACTCTCTGGAACACAAAGGAAGAAACCCTGGAGTAGAACCTCATAAGAAAGAAGAACATGCTTACCTCCTCATACAATAAAAATTTTATGATTACAGTCCATGTGAAATGCAAGGTCTTAGCTAGTTTTTCATGACTAAAATCTTCATATTTTCTTCCCTGTACTTTGGTTGTAATTTCACAATTTATGTTTCATCTTTTAATTAGGGCCTTGGCCCTGATTTCGAGGAAGAGAGTCTGAGTGAAACTGTCTATTTTTTATATCATGATTGATGTTGCTGCACTTGTGGAGGAAGAATTAGTGCTATTGTGGGTCAGCTCCCAGGTTCTTGGTATTGTTGCCTAGATTAGTAGCGCATTTGTTTGCAGATTATAATATATTTCAGTGTAGACCCAGCTGATGAACCTGGCAGATCAACAAGAGGATTCTCAGAAGAATCCCTTGCCAAATGGCTTGTTGAAGGATGTATAGCTCCTTTTCTGTCTATAATGTGGCAGCAGTGTTTCCTTAAGCTGCTCCCTGCAAATCAATGTTCTTGGCAAGGAAATAGATTTAACAGTAATGTAGTTCAACATCGAGGAAATGAACACTGTTAAATTTACCAAAATCTGTTGGAGACCATAATGCCCAAAGTGAGGCACATGTTTGAAAAGAAGTGATTTAAATACACTGTACAACTTTGTAAATAAAGGCGATGTGTTATCAGTGGCTACTACACACTTTTTTCAAGTTCTTTTTAAACTTGCTCAAGTTCTCTTTAAACTATGTGGTTCGTATTTTCTTCCAAATGTCAACAGACATTGTAATTCATATTCCACAGATACTGAAATTATTAGTAAATGTCTGTCTACCCTGTTCATGAAAATCCATGAGAATCTTTTTATATTTCCTAGGAATCAACATAAATCACGGATAAAATTATTTTTGTATCAAAACAGCTTTCACTCTTTTTTGTATTTACATCCTGAACTGTATACCTTCTAGTTATGTACCTCTTCAAGATTCTGAATCAAAGAATAACATTCTGTTAGCATTAAGCAGTATCTCCTTTTCCCGCTAAGAAGGGCCGAGAGATATTTCTCCTGGTGTATGTTCTGTTGTCAGCTAGCAACCATCACGGAGACCACTTTAATTAAGAAATCCAATTATATTAAATTAATTGATGAGATAGTATTATTTACAATTCTATCTTATGACCAATTCTTTAAGTAAACTTTAAACATAATTAAAATTAAAATTTACAGTGTGTATTTGAAAGTATTGTCCAGAATAAACCCTGAATTATAACTAGAATGAATTAAATCTGTTTTGATTTGAGATCAGTGTAAAACGTTGATACATTTAATAAATATACATTGATACATTTGATACATTTAATAAATACTGAGCAACAGCAAAGTATAGTTTGAATTTTTCTGTCTTGGTTGTAACAATTAACACAACATGAAATTCTAATGACTGATTTTGGAAAATTACTACCTGTTGAACAGATAGGTATTTTTACAATAATATTCTACTGAGAGAGGAGAAGAAAAGAAATACACTTCATATAAGTGTATATTTAAGTTCATAATTATATAGAGTTATTGAATACTAAAAGTGGTAGGAATCTGTGATTCTTTGCTGAACATTTGGCATCAAACTGCAATAACATGTAGGAAACAATTGTCACAGTTACACAGTTACTTTCTTTGTCACATTTGTGTATAATAAGTACAATTTCTTATAAACATAACAATCTGTTATTAAATATAAAAAAGTAACCTAAAAATATACATTTTAAAATTATTTTGATGGAAGTGACTAGTGACTACTATTTTAATAGTATTTTAGTAATCATTTCTTTGATATGTTCAGTGCTAGAATTTAAATCAATTGGAACCCCCAATTTTTCAAAAGTTTTCAGAGATGTCCACACCTGACAATACGAATGCTATTCTCCATTTGAAAAGGTGTTTCTCTTTTAAGAGCTCTACAATGAGCCCTTACAGGTCATTAGGAACAGCCTGCTGATATTGCCATCTAAGTCTTTGAGAACAAACAGCACTTGCACAATTGTTTAACAAATTTACACTAACAGGTTACACATTTCTTCAGGAAAAGAGAAGAGAAGAGAAGAGAGAGAAAGAGAAGAGAAGAGAGAGAAAGAGAAGAGAAGAGAGAGAAAGAGAAGAGAAGAGAAGAGAAGAGAAGAGAGGAGAAGAGAAGAGAAGAGAAGAGAGAGAAAGAGAAAAGTGAAGAGAAGAGAAGAGGAGAAGAGGAGAGGAGAAGAGAAGATGAGAAGAGAAGAGAAGAGAAGAGAAGAGAAGAGAAGAGAAGAGAAGAGAAGAGAAGAGAAGAGAAGAGAAGAAAAGAAAAGAGAAGAGAAGAAAAGAGAAGAGAAGAGAGAGAAGAGAAGAGAAGAGAAGAGAAGAGAAGAGAAGAGAAGAGAAGAGATAGAAAGAGAAGAGAAAGAGAATAGAAAGAAGAGAAGAAGAGAAGAAAAGAGAAGAAAAGAGAAAGGAAAAGAAAAGAAAAAAAGAAAAGAAAAAAGAAAAGAAAGAAAAAGAAAAAAGAAAAGAAAAGAGAAGAACAGAGAAGAAGAGAAGAAAAGAGAAAATAAGAGAAGAGAAGAAAAGAGAAGAGAAGAAAAGAGAAGAAAAGAGAAGAAAAGAAAAGAAGAAAAGAAGAAAAGAAAAGAAAAGAAAAAGAAAAGAAAAGAAAAAGACAAGAAAGAAAAGAAAGAAAGAAAAAAAAAGAAAAGAAGAAAAAAGAAAAGAAAAGAAAAGAAAAGAAAAGAAAAGAAAAGAAAAGAAAAGAAAAGAAAAGAAAAGAAAAGAAAAGAAAAAAGAAAAAAAGAAAAAAGGCATTAACTTTCCCTGCAGTGGCCCATATAGAGCTGTGCTCTGCACTTGCAACTAGAGCAGCCCTGATATCACACCAATGTTTTGTCTGTTGCTGACTGGTTCTGGCAGAGCATCAAGACTCCCTCCAACCCCCCACCAAATACAGTAGGGGGTGGACAAGAGGTGAGGAGGGAACATTAGCAGGGCAGCTGGCTCAAAGCGGTATTCCATGCCATATGATGTCACACTCAGCAATAAAAGGTGGGAAAGGGAAAGGAGAATGGGGTGCTATCGTTACGAAGACATCTGTCCTCCCAAGCAATTGATACATGTACTGAGGCCCTGCTTCCCAGGGTGTGGCTGAACATTGCTCATTGATGGGAAGTAGAGAATAATTGTTTTCTTCCCTTTTTGCTTCCACACAGCCTTTACTTGGTTTTGTTTGTTTTGGTTTGGTTTGGTTTAGTTTGGTTTGGTTTCCACCCTCTTTCTTTTCCCTTCAATTAAATTATCCTTATCTCAACCTGTGAGCCTTTTTTTTTCTTTCCATCATACTTTCTTCTCCCCTTCTTCTTTTGAGGAGGAGGAGTGAGAGAGTGGTTGTGGTACAATTTAGCTGTCCAGCAAGGTAAAGCTACTACCTATTGCTATTAATATCAGTTTAAACACACTTTTGATGTCAGCATTCATTTTGTCTAGAGTACACGAAGAGGTGTAGGTATTATCACAAAAGCACACGGGATCATAAAATTTTTGAAGGTAGATGAGACCTATTGAGCTAGTCTTGTCCAACCCCACTGCTCAAGCAGGGTTGGCTACAGCAGGCTACTCAGATTTTGAATCTCTCCAAGGATGGAGGTTCCATAATCCCCATGGTTAGCCTGTTCAGTGTTTGACAACCGCCCCCCCCCAAAAAAAAAAAAAAAAAAGTTTTTCCTATGTTTGAACATAATTTATTGTATTTCACTTCACTTCTGTTTCCTCTTGTCTTGTCTTTGGCACAACTAAGAAGTGTCTGGCTTCATCTTTACTTCCTCCACAGATACTTATAAACATTTTTAAGGTTCCCCTGAGCTGTTTCTCTGTGCTGAACAGTCCCAACTGAGTCACAGCTCTCTACCTCACCACCTATGTCAGACTATCAAAGCCCTTAGTTATATTCATAATCCTTTCTTGTATTTATTCCAATATGTTCATATAAGCCACTTAAACTTCATCAGATACCTGTCTGCTTATTTCTCCAGCCTGCAGAGGTCCTTCTAAATTGTGGAATTCTCCACTCAGCCACTCTTCACTGCTTTATAACATCTGCAGACTTGCTGAGGGTGCATGCAGTCTCATAATTGGGATCATTAAAGAATATGTTAAACAGTTGGCCCCCGTATCAACTTCTGGAGTATTCCACTAAGGACTGGCCTCCAGCTGAAGATACAGTGACACCAATCACCATCCTCTGAGTCTGGCAGTTTTCAGTCCACCTCACTGCCCACTTATGCAGCCTTTACTTTATCAGTCTGTTTGTGAGTGCTACACAAGACAATGTTTGTTTCAAAGACTTAATAAAGTCAAGGTAAACATACACTTTTCTCCCTCATCTGCTGAGATAGTCATCTTCAAACATAATTCTATCAGGTTGGTTAAGGAGCCTTTCCCCTTCATAAATCCATGCACTTTCTTATTATTTGTGTTTTTCAGGAATTGGCCATTTTGCCCAGCAGTTGTGGGTGCACCCCACCAGATCCCATGGGCTTAAGTATATCCAATTGCCTTAAACATTCCCAGACTACTCATCCTCCACCACAATTAAGTCTTCATTGCTCCAGACTTTCCCCTCTGGTCTCAAGATCCTAGGATTCCCAAAGGTTAGCCTTACCAGTAGAGACTGAGGCAAAGAAGACATCAGGGACCTCTTCCATGACCTCTGAAACCCAAAGAGATTTAAAATTACTATTTGGCCACACCTGATTAGCTGTCTAATCTATTTAATAGTAAGAACTCGGGAAGGTTTGGGGGATGAGAAAGTGTATAGGAAGGAAAAACAGTATCAGTTAAAAGACTCATCAACTAAACATGTTGGAATCAAAATGGAGATTTTGCCTCTTTTGTCAACGTAGAATAACGGTTGCCATATTAAATGAAGTTACCTATCAATTTCTACTCTAAACCTTTTTGTAGATATTTCTTTTTGTTATTTTATCTTTACCTTACACTGATTTTTAAAAAGTACAATTAGAGTGTTTCTTAAGAGTAAGTGGGGGGGAAAACAATAAGGTTTTTGCAATACATAAAAAATTACCTACTATTTAATGCTCCTCTAAAAAGCAAAGGGCATGGCAAACTGAAATCTGTCACAAATATGGCACTTAAAAAATCTTATGGTGGAAGAAATTGGGTTTGGGTTGAATGCACTATGACCACTTAAAATCATGTATTGAATTGTGAATCTTGCTCTCGGTAGGTTGAGTGAGCTAGTAGAAAAGTGCTGCAGCATCCACTGGTATATGAATTATGTATGGATTGAGTTTGCCTGTTTGAGAAGTATCAGAATGGAAAATGTCTGAAAAAAACAGTTCTTGTTTTTCTGGTGTTTTTCTCTCTTTTTTTTTTTTTTTCTTTTTTTCTTTTTCTTTTCGTTTTTTGTTTTGCTTTGTTTTGTTTTCTGAGAAGCAGTAAGAGCAGGGGCTACTAGCAGGAAGAGCAGGGGCTGCTCACTGAGAAGAATGAGGGGTGGGAGCGCAGCAGGATCACAGGACCCCTTCTCACAGGACCTGAGCAAGGCCAGTTGCACAGACTTGGAGATGGTAGCTAGGTCCAGCCAAGAATCCAGATCATAATGCACTACAATGTCATGAAGCAGGTGTGAGATCAAGCCAGCAGGTCAATCCATAGGACCAGATTAATTGGTGGTTAGACATGAGTACAGTGATAAGGATGGGGATCAGTGAAGGAACTGGTGTCAGACACAGCCTTCAGGGAGGGGGCCAGACAAAGACCAGGCCAGGCCATCAGCCAGCCTGTGTGTCAGGACTGACACCATGGGGCCCATGGCCTGGCAGGGCAGGGCACTGGGGAGCTAGCACTGCACAGCATCCATAGGGCAGGGACTGACAGCTCCAGCTGAGGCTGAAATGGGAACCTGGGCTGTGGGTAGGGAGAGAGGAGGCCTCAAGGGAGGCCTACAGGTCTTCTCCATTTTCTTCTTTTTTGGATTTCTGTGAAAATTGTGATATGTTTTATGGCTTAACATCTTCATTAATGATCTGGATGGTGGGTCATAGCGCACCTTAGGCAAGTTCTCAGACAATGTAAAAGTGGGACAATATGGGACAGTTGTGTTTCTGTTCCAAGGAGCCTCAGCAGACAGAAGGTGTCAGACAGGAGTCTAAAAAAGTTCAACAAAGGGAAATGTAAAGCCTTGTCCTCAGGGAGGAATAGTTCCAAACACCAGAAAGAGGTTTTTACTGAGTTTAGGCACTTCTACTAGACAGTTGCTGAGTAAAACTCTATTAGGTGGCTATTTTTTGGGTGAAGGCCTAAAATGCACCTCTTAAGCCCCAAGTAATCTCTAAAATTGCTTCTGCAAATTCATTTTAATTTTCAGTCAAAAAAGAAAAAAAAAGAAAAGAAAAAAAAAGGTTACTTTCCTACAGCAAATGGGTAATGAAAAGTGTTGTTAGTCAAAGCCTGCCTAGGAGCTTTGTCAAGTTTTATTACTGATCAGAATCAGGGAGTCAATTCAATCAGTTCCAAAGCAATAAAAAATGATAGAATACAGATTTTGAAAGATACTTAGGTGCACAAAGACACAGCAAACCTCCAAATGCCTTCAAAAGCATTGTCTTTGTCTTACCAATAATACTCCTGTTTGGTTCAACTACTGCTATCATTATTCATAGTGCAATGTGAGTGAAACCCCAGTCACAACATGTGAAATCTGATTGCAATAGCTTATTTATTGTAATTAAGAACAGAATTTGTTATATGGCATGAAGAATAAGATCATAGTGTGATCCATAAATTTAAGTTTATTAGCCATTCTTTGGGCATTGCAGCAATTTACATTTTTAACGGAAATACAGTTTTAGTAACTCCTGTGAAGTATGTTCTTTTCCAATTGGCAAAGAAAAATCAGAACCATGAGGTACATTTATTTTTGATTCGTGCTTGTAAATAGCTGGGATTCATTTCTGGCATAAGAAATAATCAGCAGGAATCTACATTTTATCTGAATTATTCAGATTATTTCCCTTTTAAAAGATTTTTTTTTTCCTTTTTTTTTTTTTCTTTTTCCAGACATCACAGGCTTCTACAAATTAAGAACAATCAAAACTGATGCTACAGTAAGCTGTTCATCTGAATACTCCCAGAAGATAATTTTCATTGAAAAATTTCTTTTAAATAACAAGTATTTATACTAAATAAAACTAACAAACAAATACAAAGTACGTGTATCTTTGGATGTTTCATTAGGTAGGTTCTAGAAGTGCAGGAACAATTTAGTATGGCCAAGATCAACAGTGGAAGCACATGTGAACTGCTGGAAGTATCGCATATTGCACTGTGTCCAAAATCAGCAGATGGTAAGTTAGAGAAATAGGATAGCTATTTTTTCGGACCCAGAGATGTTTGGCTTCATACTTTGTTTGGAAAAGTCAGGCTGTGGTGTAACGAGTAGTAAGGACAGTCTGTAAAAGAAAAGTGAAATTTTAAGGAGATTGTAACAGCATCCAAGCAGATCCAAAATACAGTCACATAAATGTGATAAATAGCTGATGCAATCCACATAGCACCAGGAGTACTGAACTCTTCTCTGTGCCTAAAAGCAAAAGCCAAATGGATACATGTTATTTGTTTAAAGCTAGGACTTGACTTTCAGTGAGACAAATGCCCTAAGGAGATGTTTTGCATCACCTTATTCAAATGTGCTGTAACCTGTTGAAGAGAATCTAAATGCTGAAAAATACTACAGGACTCCTAAAGCATACAAATTAGTGATAGGTCAATAGCTTTTTTCTTCATAACCATACTCCCACTCAGACTTGATTTACTATTGAATTCAGCTGAAGCACTGCTGCTGGATTCACAAATTAGTCCAGATGGTATTTGCTCTAAAACTCAGAACGCTGTAAATCTTTCCTCCATGCATGCTCATGCATTTCTTCAGACCTCTATAGAGAATTGCCAACCCATCACACACACACCACCAGAATCAGGGAGAGAGTGCTGTATATAATTTAATGTTCTATGTCATTAAAAAGATTTAAACATACAAAGTTATTGTGTTTTAAAGCATTTCAAAATGTAGCACCTCATTTAAAAGTGTTAATTTCGTTCCATCTTTTTCTATCTACAATGTTATTTAAAAGAAAACTTATTCAGGTAAAGTATGACTGCAATTATGAGATTAGGGTGAGTGGAGTCACTAATATCTGAACAACAAAAAAAAACTCAACATAAACTTACAGATATCAAGTGAAAGTTTTATTTCCAACATAATTTTAAAATCAAATTATAGCTGTTTATATATGTATGTAAAAAATATGTAGAATATCAGTACAATTTATTGCCTGAATTGTACAGCTTGTGTATCATAATATCCAAATCACTGGAAAGAGTAATGCTGGAAACTGTTCTATTGAATTTCTAGACAAAACAAAACAAAACAAATAAATAAAAATAAAAATAAAAAGCAATAAAGAAAGGAGAAAAAATAGGTGTTAGAAGAAAGTTCCTTAAAACGAGGGTTCAAGCCATGTTCTATCGTTCAGCTGACAAAACAAAGAAACCAAACCAATCCGGACAAAAATATGGTGTGAAAGAATAAGAAAAACAAACAAACAAAAAACCCCAAAACTCCTTTCTGGATTTCTTCATTGGTTCAGATTCAAAATATTTCAGGAATGATTGCTTCTATTTTTGTTTGCTAAGGTAATTGTGCAATAAAGTAATCAGATATGGTGTGGCAGTCTCAGTATTGGTGGTGATCACATTTTTGTGTGGTAAGAGCTGTGGAAAGAGTTTGTAACAGAAGGTGACCTTAACAAACCCTATTCTGCAAATGTCATTTTGCATACTCGTACCATAAACAAAAATGCTAGAAAAGAAGCCAAGAGGATGAAGACAGAGTTCAGAAAAAAAAGAAAAAAAAAAAAAGAGTCAGGTTATGCTAATCTTGATGCTAATCAGAGATGTTAGAAGGTATGGATGTTTTTGGTATTCACTACGTCAGAAAGAAAAGACATTGGAGTTGTACAAAACACTCAGCTAGCACTAGAAAAATCTGTCAGTTTTTAGATTTTAGTGTTACAATCTATGTGTGTTCAATTTGACAAGAGCAAATTAAAAGGTTTCTAAGGAAACTCTGTTTAAACATAAGAACATTGGAGATGCCCTCTGGGATTCAGTGACAATAGAAGAGGATCTTTAGCAAGACTTCTCTATCCAGACCATTTTCTGTGGGCCATAGTCCTTGTCTCTGCCAGTGTCCACAGCTGTTATATTATGGACATTGTAAGATACAACCCTAACTATCTCTTTTGGACTTATTTTCCCTGAGTTTGTCTGATGACTGCTTGAATCTAGTGTTACTTTCTCTACAACTTTATTTAGTCTGGAAGTTAGTTAAGTGCTGTTTAAAAAGAAGTACTTTAACTGTTTTAAAGTGATCAGCTTCTGGTTTCAATGGCTGAACTTTGTGTATTGTACAATTCTGTGAATGTCACTCACTTTTTCTGCTGCTTTCATCATACCATAAACCTTGATCATATTCCACATCACTCTTTTCTCTAAATGAAGAATCCTAGAATTTCCAGTCTCAGTTTACAAGGGGGATGCTTCTTGTTTTGGTTCTCTGTCTGTGTATATTTTCTAAATGCCCAGTGTCCTTCATATGTAGAAATCAGAACTACACACAGTAGTTAAAATGTTGGTGCAGCAAGGTCTTCCATAGATACAAAATGTTGTACTCTGTCTTGTTCTCCATAGCCTTCCCAGTGATGCACAATATGTTGTGTTTTTGTTTGTTTTTGTGGGCTGCTCAACACATAACATAGGACCATGAAAATTAGTGGGTTTTGTACATTTCATTCAGGTAGGTTATTAAGTAAGAATCCATTGTCAACGTATTACTGCACAAGCTTTGAAATTGCTTGTGCAATAGGTTTCTTAGATTTGGAATTACTGTCAGTATGGATTATAACTTGAATATTAGAAAGAATTATATTATAATTTCTTATAATCTGACTTTTTATCCTACAGTGTACCAGACTTTTTATCATTGACCTTGAACCTAGTAGGATTTTTTTTTCCTTCTGAGTATTCTCATCTCTAAAAATGTTATAATATTCTGAAATAAATAAATAAATAAATAAGTTGAACAATACAGCTGTACAATTAAACTAGATATTATGGTTTTACTTTATTTCACCTAACTCATTAATTTCACCTGAGATATTGTCATAGCAAACATTTGTACAACCCTGAGTGTTCATCTGTGGTAGCATTTTTAGTTGTAGTTGTTACTCGGTAGGCTGTATAATACTTCCATGTTTTAACTCTTCAGAAAAAGAATGTTCTTGCTAATACTAGTAGTTTAGTACAAACAAATGAGTGTAGCACCTTATACAATTACCTGTATCCTAAGATGTTTTTGTCCCTTTGACCCAACTAGTCTCTTACTTGTAAAGTAATAGCCAAATTACCTTACTTCCTCTTTGATTTCATATGCAATGCATCTTCAGGCAATTCCCTTAATATTTCTCTCTAAATTTGATCTCATCCATAAGCCTGATAGTGAATATCTCTATGACAACAACTTGCAGATCAACCTTGCTTCTCCTCTGTCTTCTTATCTAATCTAAAACCTCTATTTGTCTCTCTCACTTTCTCTGTTTCTTGATTAGCATTGACAGTCCTACCATCCGGCCTCTCTCTCAAATCTGTAATGCAGTTATGATATTCCTCTTCAATTTCTAAATTTTCAGATCTGGAATGTGCCTAAAATCCTGATACTTTTGTGAGTATGATAACTTAAGATGTGGGTGTGATGGATATTTCTTTCCCAAGTAGCCATATGGCTAAATCTTTTTCCTCCAGGCTTTTGTCATATTATGTTTTGGTTGCTGCAGCACCCTTTTCTGGGGCTTTGCTCATATGACTCAGAATTCTTCTTCAAGAACTTATTTCTTGGCTTCATGTTTTTACCCTGTAATCTGTCTTCCCTGTTTCACCAATGTAATCTGTTTGCCTTCATTTCCTAGCCACAATATCTGTAATTCATATTTTCTCTTTCCATTTTCATTAACTATCACTTTTATCACCACTCGCTTTCAGTTAGTCCATAATATAGTTCCTCTCACCCTTTTTTCTAGCACACCTCTGTTTTCTCTCATTCTCAGCTATGCCCTTTGGAAACATAGTGAAAAAAAGCCATTCAGTTAATCCTACCTAAAATTTTGCTTTATTGTGATATTCAAAAAAATGTTTGAAACCTCTACAGCACTACTATAATACAAATAACATTTGTAAGAACAGTATCCTTGAAAAGAATATCCTGAAGACTGCTTTTGTGAGAATGAGCATTTTTCTTCCATAAATAAATAATATTCTTTTTTCAAATAATTACCTGTTTTGCAATAAAATGTACTCCTTCTCTTTAGTTGATTGTTATTTATGTAAATGAACCACTCTTGTTTCACAATGCACATTAAGTCCCACTTCAAATTAACGGGTTACAGTGATATAGCTAAGGAAAAAAAAATACTTCAAGAACATCTGAATATTTATGAATTCAAAATAACAGCCTCTGTAATATGGTACCTAGTTTGGCTTTTCCCCCACTATTCAGTTCCAAGAACATTACATTACTGATACTTCTGTCTTGACTTTGAAGCATTTGCAAGTGGAAGATCATATTTAATTACACCACTCTGGCTCTATGCTGTAGCACAAAGAATCTAGCTGTATTTGTAGAACAGTGCAGTTAAAAATATGTGTGTAGCAAGTCAAAAACAAGAGCTCCAAAAAGAAATCCCTGCAGCCTGGAGGCAAGTGTCTGAAAATGTGATAGTACAAAATAAAATAGCCTTGTTCTATTTGCTAGTTTCCAGTCATTTTTGTCAGCCTACAGTGAGATATCAGAAAGTCACACACTTGCTTCCAGTGTTTTAGGAAAAGTTTCTGCCTCTTCGTCTAGAAATATAAGATGATTCTTACATTACTGACCACTTTGTCACATATACATGTGTGCAGCAGTGATGGTGGTGGGGTGCATTCTCACCTTCAGGTGGGAATGGTTAAAGAAAGGCCTAATTACTTCTTCCAGGTGTATATAAAACTGCCAAATGAAAGCTTTAATAATGTATTCTCCTTTTACTTTTATAAGTATGCTTTGACTCTTTGTTATGTTTGTTACATCTAGCTAATGAAGAATGTTGCTTTTATGTTCGATATTGAACCTGCAGGGATGGGTACCTGCTTGTCACTAGACGGGCATGTCTCCTCTGGAAAATGAGATAGGCAACATTCGTATCCACCCATGTATTTCTAATCAGCTATACAATCGTGTCTGAGATTTTCACTTGCAGAGTCTATGGAATCCTTGCAGAATACTAGCAAGAGACCTTCCCTTTTCCCTGAAAACTCATTTTCATGATCCTATAAAAGCCAATCACTTGTTAACACCAGCTGCCATTATTTATTATTGTCAACCACAGCACACTCTTTAGTAGGTATCTACAGTCTTGAATATAAACAATTTATCCAAGTTTAAAAAAAAAAAAAAAAAAGGCTCGTTATCCTTTGCATTACTGCATTGTGCACTGTGATTTTGATCCGGTTTATGGGGATTTGAAGTTAGGTTTGTTTTGTTTTGTTTTGTTTTGTTTTGTTTTGTTTTCTTCTGTGATACAAGCTACCTGAAAGTTTTATATATATTTCAAATTTGTGATTATCCTGGAAGTTAGCCAATTATCTTAAGAATAAAATCTCATGAAACAGCTTAAAGATGCAATCTGTGGGAACATTGCTTAAGACTGGAAAAGTATTCCAGCTGTTACATTTATTTTCTGGAAAACACTTTAACAGTAAAGAAGTTAGAAATTTGGAGTATAAATCAGATAAGAATCTGCAAAATAGCCCTGAATTAAGATTTGATTTAAGAGCCTTGCCAAGTGGACAGGAAAAGAAATTACCAAGTTTGTCTGACTCGATTACCCTATCAATTGCTGAGTTTGTCCCTAATGGAAATCCATTCTGAAATGGAAGTTGTGAGATGCTGTATCTGGCCTTGGCTGTTCTGATCACTAATTCTGATCATATCTGGCTGCATTAATTCAATAAAATCCATTGCTCTAGATTTAACCATTTGTTGTTTTTCCTGCATCTTGGAATAAGACTTTCTGGACAAATCCTCAGATGGACCTACTCTCATTTTGGTACCTAACTGATACTTATAGCACTTATCTTAATGTAGGATTTTTTTATTTATGTCTGATATTACATGTGTACAGAGATTAGAGGTACAGGCTGGAGATTATAGAAACATGAAACATACTTGTATTGAGTTTAGAAGTCTGGAAGTATTATCTGTCTTTTTTGAAGACAGATGAGGAAAAAGGGAAAATATCTTAATGGGGTCACATTACTTCTGATGATGGCTTGAACTCTCAAAATGTTTCTAGAGCTTTCTTAGCTCCAAATCTTCTAGTTCTCAAGATCTTTGAAAACACAGATAAATTGCTAGAGCAAATATGCTTTTTGTAGTTTATTTTTCTGAGTATAATGTACAGTTCTGTTACTTGATACGCATAGCAGTGATATGCATGGATTTTAATTTTTTTCTTCTTCCTCCTCCAAATTCCCAGCATGGGATAAGACTGATGCCATGACTTTTGTGAATTGTACTAAAGATTGCATAGCTTTCTTTCTGAGCTATCTAGTGACTGCTATGACTATTTAATGAGCAGGGTGATCCATCACACTGAGTACAGAAGAGAGAACATCAAACTTCACGAAAAGGTAAATCATTTAAAGAAAACAAGTCCAGGCTTGCTGATTTCATAGAGTCATAGAATTGCTTGGGTTGGAAGAGACCTTAAAGATCATCTAACTCACCCCTCCTGGTCATAGGCAGGGATGCCACCCACTAGATCAGGTTGGCCAAGGCCCCATCCACCTTGAACACCTCCGGGGATGGGGCATCCACAACTTCTCTGGACTACCTGTTCCAGTGCCTCACTACCCCTACAGTGAAGATTTTCCTCCCAATGTCTAATCTAAATCTGTCCTCATTTAGTTTAAGACCATTTCCCCTTGTCCTATCATTATCCACCCAAGTAAAGAGTCCTTTTCCATCCTTTTTATACGACTTCTTTAAGTATTGAAAAGCTGCAATGAGGTCCCCCTGGAGCCTTCTCTTCTCCAGGCTGAACAACCCCAGCTCTTTCAGCCTTTCTTCATAGGAGAGGTGCTCCATCCCTCTGATCATCTTTGTAGCCCTCTGAATTCGCTCTAACAGCTCCACATCCTTCTTGTGTTATGGGCCCCAAGTCTGGACTCAGCACTTCAGGTGGGGCCTCACAAGGGCAGAGTAGGGGGGAAAAATCCCGTCCCTCGACCTGCTGGCCACTGCTTTATTGAGGCAGCCCAGGATGCAGATGGCCTTTTTGGCTGCAAGAGCACACTGCTGGCTCATGTTGAGCCTTTCATCCACCAGAACCCCCAAGTCCTTCTCTGCAGGGCTGCTCTCAATAAGTTCTTCTCCCAGCCTATACTATCTGGTATTTGATTCTATATAGAATTACAGAATGAGGCATAGAATATTTGGGGTAGGGAGAGACCTTTAAATATTGTCTTGTCCAATGCCCCCGCCAGGAACAGGGACACCTTCCAGTAGAAGAGGTTCTCAAAGCCCCATGCAACCTGGTTTTGAATATTTCTAAGGGTGAGGCATTCAAAACTTCAAAAGGCAACCTGTCCCCTTGTGGTTAAAAAAAATAAAATATATCTTTCTTATCTAATCTGAATCTATCTTCTTTCATTTTGAAGCCATTATGCTTTCTCCTATCATTACAGGCCTTGGTGAAATGTCTTTCACTCTCTTTCCTATCAGCCTCCTTTAGGTACTGGGAGGCTGCTATAAGGTCTCCCCAGAGACTTCTCTCCAGGCTAAACCCCAATCAGCCTATCTCATAGGAGAGGTGCTCCAGCCCTCTGATCGTCTTCATGGCCCACATCTGGATCTGATCCAACATGTTCATGTCCTTCTTGTGTTGGGGGCCCCAGAGCTGAATGCAGCACTCTGGGTGGGGTCTCACGAGAGTGGAGAAGAGAAGGAGAACACATATGAAGACAATCTTTTAAGAAGCTTTTAAGCTCTTTTAAGAAAAATGTCTAAATAATTCATCACATACCAAGAAACATTTCTTTACTAATCTGGATGCCTTACTATTATTTTTATTCTATTTTTTTTTAACAGTTACATTGTACGTAACATTGATGAAAAAAATATGATATCTGATTCTTTGTCTTTGGCTTGTAATATCTTGTTTTCATGAGAGAAAAAGATATATGCAGCTTTTTATAAACTAGAAATTATTGTTTTTGTCTTTGTTCTCATACAGATGTCAAGAGTATACTCACAACAGCATTGTACTTTACCCCAGGGTGAAATCTTATAAGCTTTTCTGATGAGAAGAAACAGAAGTAATATTTGAGTAAAATGGGAGGGTTGTGGGTTTTCTGGTGTTTTGTGATTTTCTTTCTTTTTCTTTCTTTCTTTCTCTCTTTCTTCCTTTCTCTCTTTCTTTCTCTCTTTCTTCCTTCCTTCCTTCCTCCTTCCTTCCTTCCTTCCTTTCTTCCTTCTCTCTTTCTCTCTCTCTCTCTTTCTCTTTCTCTTGCTCTTTCTCTCTCTCTTTCACTCTCTCTCTCTCTCTCTTTCTCTCTTTCTCTCTCTTCCTCTTTCTTTCTTTCTCTCTTTCTCTCTTTCTCTCTTTCTCTCTTTCTCTCTCTTTCTTTCTTTCTCTTTTTCTTTCTTTCTTTCTTTCTTTCTTTCTTTCTTTCTTTCTTTCTTTCTTTCTTTCTTTTTCTTTCCCTCTTTCCCTCTTTCCCTCTTTCCCTCTTTCCCTCTTTCCCTTTCCCTCTTTCCCTCTTTCTTTCCCTCTTTCCCTCTTTCTTTCTTTCCCTCTTTCCCTTTCCCTCTTTCCCTCTTTCTTTCTTTCTTTCTTTCTTTCTTTCTTTCTTTCTTTCTTTCTTTCTTTCTTTCTTTCTTTCTTTCTTTCATCACATCTAAACTGTGCTGCTGATAACACACAGATCTATGAGTTTCTTAATTTTTGCCTCCCAGCAACAGGAGGACTAGGTAGTACAGCTTCACTGTCATTGCACAGACAACAGAGGACTTTCAGCTAGGTTGCAAACAGATGTTCGTGCATCAGACCTGGAGAATTTTGTATCTGTTCATAATGACATGTTTTATTGCTGTCATTTTGGAGGACAAAATCTGGCTGACTGTGTGGATGAGTTGGAGCACACTTTTGTAAATTAAGGATTATGGTTGTTTCTGACAGCTCCCTTAATGAAAATTTAGAGGTTGTTTATAACCCAGAGGACTGTTGAGCTCTTCAGGCCCAACAAGTTTAATAAGAAAGGGAGATGAGTTTTGATCAAGAAGGAAGCTGGCCCGAACCAAAAACTTTTCTTCAGCCCCTCTTTTTTTTTTTTTTTTTTTTTTTTTTTTTTTTTAATTTACCAGCCTTTTAGTCAATGACAGAGAATTCTTTTTCCAGCTGATGACTTTTCTCCCCTGAATACATGCCAATTTACTTGTTCTTTACAAAGAACTTTCAGAGGTGTTCCAACTAAGTGTGGACAATTAGCTAAAAAAATACTAACATTGTTGTTTTTCCACAATAGAGTGTCAAATCTATATGACAGGAATAGGGTCTACATATTGCTGTGTCCCAGATTCACGGATAGTGATATTATTCTGATGATTTGAGGTGGTGACTCTGGGGCATCTGTCCTGCTCTCAAATGCAAAGCAGATACTATTATTTGTAGTGAGAGTGGAGAATTATGTGTAGTTTTCTGAAGGTGTTTTTTTTTGAAAATGTAGGACCTCATTGTTATGTGATGATTGCCACTCTTCAACTCTGCCTGCTTGGCTTTTCTCTTTCCACGTTAGGATACTCATTCACCTGTTTTCTCAAATGACTTCTGTTTGCATTTCTTTGCATAATTTTTTTTCAATACCAGCGTGATGCAATATTTTTATTTGTTTATTCATTTCAATCAGTGCCTTGCCCCAGGATATATTACATTTAAATTTCACAGCTAGTACCTTTGTTTTATTATTTGTTGGAATGGAAGGAGGGACAAAAGGCTCTGCAGGAGCTTAAACTATTGCAGAAGCACCATGTCTTCCTCATTTTTAATCTGAATCATTTTGTTTGAAAACAGGGATAAAGTTTTGTTTCTGGAATAGGATTAATCCAACCAGCAGCTCACGACATTCACAATAAAATCATGCATTGTAATGTGTTATTGAGTGAATAAGAAAAACAAGTGATTCTTGCTTATCATGGAAAATTTAATACATAATTTCTTTTTTCTTTCTTTTTTTTTTTTTTTTTTTTTTTTTTTTTTTTTTGTGAGACTTGGGGAAAAAATACTGTTCAAAATCCAAGAAAACTATTAAAATTATTACAGCTGTCAACTCAAAGGAAGGAAAACAAATATATGAAATAAAATTTTGATCACTATGCAGTCAGAGTTGGAGCATGTACTTGTTAAAGATGCATCTTTATTAATACAACAATTGAGACTTTATCATGTAAATACATCCATGTAGCACAGAACTGTAGTATACTTATTATATATGTAAATTTATTTTTTGTCAAAGCTGCCTCATTCAGAAAGACAATGCAGAATGTCTCAGAGTAGTCATCTCACAGTGGCTGATTTTAATTTCCCAGTGTTAGTGAAGTGTTAATGTATGGGGGGTGAACTCAGAGTGGTTTTGTCAAGACTCATATTTCTCTCTCCAGTGTTTTGGAAAGGTGCTGTGGAAAGGTGTCTTTACATATTTGCTCCTGCTTTTCTTAACAAACGCTATGGCATAATTCTGCCTATGCTTAACTTTCAAAAACATCAGTAAATAGAACTTTTTGGAGTGATACAAGAAACACTGATGTGTTTCAGTGGTGTGACTGCTCCTCAGGACTAATAAAACTATTTACTGAATATGTCCTGCAATAAACTCAGCTGGATGGTTTAAATTTCCCAAATCCTCCTGGTTTTAGCCGAGATAGAGTTAATTTTCTTCTTAGTAGTTGGAGTGGTGCTGTGCTTTGGATTTAGGATGAGAATAATGCTGATAACACACTGATGTCTTAATTGTTGCAGAGCAGTTTTTGATGCCACAGTAAACAATAAAAGTTGGGGGAGCTGGATGGAAGGGACGGCTGCTGCTTGGGGTCTGACTGGGCATTGCTTGGCTGGTGGTTAGCAGTTGCATCATGCATTCTCGGCTTTGTTTATTCTTGTTGTTGTTGCTGTTTTCCTTTTTCAATTTTCTCCCCCATCCCTCTCAAGGGAGGGGAAGTGAGCAAGTGGCTGTGTGGAGTTTGGCTGCCTACTGGGTTAAGCCACAACAGTGAGGTAATAATGGCATAGGAATCTTGGGCTGCAGCCTCTCTTTGGGCCCTGAGCTGAATGGAAAATCACTTTATGTGGGAAATATTCAGGACATTTCACCATGATCATGTCTTCTGTCTGAATAATTTACTGGAATTTTAGAATGTGCTACCAGTGATGATTCAAACTGTAATTCAAAAGCTACTATTTATGTTAAATTAATGATAAAGCTTGTAATATGTGAAATATAACAACCAAGAAGCCCCTGAATATCCCAGTAAGTTAAGGTCAAACAACTGATTTGACATCTCACACTCATATAAAGAATAGAGAGGGAAGAATAATATAAGAGTAATGAGATTTTTTGCGTAGTTTTTCTTTCTAAATAATAAGGTATAAAATGTGACATTTACCAGCTTCACCAGGAAATTAAACCCATATTTCTTTTCATTCTGAAGATACAGTATCTTCTACATTTGGGGGATTAGTCCTCAGAACCTGACACAGATAAAACAGGTGTAAAAAAAGTTCTGCCAGAATAAAACCTAAGACAATGTTCTGACTTCCTGTAAGTGGAGATTGTAAGCAGACAGTCCGGTCTGCTTACTGGTCTCCTGCCCCAGAAAGTCAGACATCTCCCCTAACTCTGCAGCTGGGACTTGCAGCAAGTCAGTCACATATAAACCACACGGGCTTGGCAGGCTTCCACCTGACCCTTGAAAAGTCCCCTTTAATATTGTTTGTTTGCTTCTTTAATAATGTGTAGATGTACAGGGACAGAGTACAGAGTATGAAAAACACTGAAAACAAAAACCACTTTAAAAAAAAAATAGAATAATGATATTGAATCTATTCAAATTCTTACAGTTGAGGAAAGTTTATTGTTGTAATCATTTCACTACTACCAAAGGAAAAAAAAAAAAGTTATTTGGGGCTATTTATTTAGATATATATTCCAACTTCTTAAATAACATGAGTTATGAATTGTTCTAATTCCAGTAAATAATTTAAAATAATTTATTGAATTTGTGATCTAAGAGCTTCTACTGCATGACCAGAATGATCATGACAGCTACAAATAAGATAATATAGATTTATAACAGTGAAGATGTACTCTTGAAAGTTGAAAAAAAATATAAGTTTTTTCATATCACAGACACTAACTGCTGAATTCTTTAATGTCTCTGCAGTTGCCACCAGAACACTGGAAAACGCAGAAACACTTTTGGAGAGGCAATAATGGAAATTAATTATTTTCATACTTAAACAGGAAAATGGAAAACAGAGACCAATGTGGTTAGAGGGATATAAAAAGTTAGTATAAGCAATAAGCGTAAGGCTTTTAAGTAACACAAACAATCTGGACAGGGGAAACACTGGGAATCATAAAAAAGTTAAAAGACAGAAGACCAAAAGGAAACAGTGAGTGTAAAGTTACAGGGGATATAATCTATAAAGATTTCTTTGAATAAAGCATATTTACAGTGAGCAGAAGGAAAGTAAAACAGGTAGGAAAAAAAGAAAAAAGAAAAAAAAAAAAAGCTATGGAAAATCACCTTCTTCACCCTGCTGGCCATGTTTCTTTTGATGCAGCCCAGGATGTGGTTGGCTTTCTGGGCTGCCAATGCACATTGTTGGTGAAGCTGGAAGCTGATTTTTTCATTTCTTTATTTAATGACTGCAACGACCAATGATATCAAGGCATGTACCTTTCACTTGCACCTTTCAAACCACATGCATCTGAGAGATATTATAATGACCTTTGGAAAAACTCCGTGAATTCTGGACATATTGGTGGAAACAAAGTACATTTACCTGCTAAATTTCATTGCAGCTGAGTGAGCTTTGGATTATGAAAGGATGAAGCTGGTTATCAAAAGGCATGTGTAATTCCATATAGAACATCAAACTTTTCAAGTTAAATACATACATATATTTAATATTACTAAAGATAAATTGTTACTTCATATTTCCATACTCCTTTCTGTTAGGTTTACAAGTGAAACTGCTTCTCCTTTCTTTCCCTGTGATGGCAAATAAAAGCTTTGGAACGCAAGAACTGCAGTCCCTTCTAAAGTACTTGGAGGTTTCCCAAATAATCAGCGTTATAGCCATATCTCACCTAAGTCTAGTAAACTGTGAGATGCATTACATAACCCCCAGAAGAGACTTTCAAAGTATCATCCCCTGATTTAAAGAATAGACAACATTAATTCTCTTTAGTTTCCTAGACTGAATTTTATTTGACTTAAAAGGAAGACTTTTTTTAAATAACTGTTAAAAATCTACAGTTTTTATGTTTCCACAGTCTGAAACTTTTAATAAAATAAAAATAAAAAAGAAAAAAATAAAAATAAAAATAAAAATAAAAATAAAAATAAAAATAAAAATAAAAATAAAAATAAAAATAAAAGATTCAGTCAATGAAGTCAGTTGATTGATAAAGAATCTGTATCTTCCTAAATTCCTCAAATACATATCACTTAGAGTTCTGATATGCAGAGCAGAAGAATTATGTTTACCTGATGGATTTTTTTTCCTTCTCACAGAGTGATTTAAAAGACTCTTGTGCTAGAAGATACAGATAACTATCAAAATACTTCAGAACATTTTTGTTCTTCTTTTTTTTTTTTTTTCTTTTTCCTACCATACTTCTATGTGTCAGTACTTGATCTCAGAGCTTAGCCAGGTCTGATGTGTATGCATTTTGAAGAGTATAGCTATGGGGTTGTGCTTTTGTCATAAAAAAGGAGCGTTAATGTTCAGTGGATGTCCCTGAAACATAGGCTCCCTGGATGCAGCCAAAACTTTCAGGTCATGGACCAGCAGTGCAGGTCTGTGCCCTGGACAAGAACAATGCATTGTGCTTTCTTTTCTGCTTTGCAGCCTGAAAGGCATATTAATTGTATGTGGTAGGTTATGAGCACTCACATGGTCTAATCTGAAGATGCTGTAAAACTCTGATTCATGTTTTTATGTAGGGTTTGCAGAACTGGAGGCTGACTCAAAATCTGACTCCAAATGTTTAAAACAAAGAATTAGATTTCTGACCCCAACTCTGGCTTCATTGCAGTGGCCTGTATCGTGATCTAGTGAAAGCAGGTATCTGGAGCATACCCCTGCAACAACTTGACTTCTGCAAGATTAAACATGAGGTGTGAAGGGATGAATCTAAACATATGAGACTGCAACTGTTTAGATGACTTCATGATATATCAGTTGATAATAAAGTGGGTTTCCTGTAGCATGCATTCCTGTGACTTCTCCCAGGGATTAAATGAAACTAATTGATTCCATCAAATATTACATACTAAAATGGGTAAATCACTGCCATTTCATTGCTAATTGATTTATTTATAGGCACAGATGTCTTTCTGTGTCTCTGCTTCCCTGGTGTCTTGCGTTTAGATCTGTAAGGACCGGGATGAATATCCACTGGGTTATTGTGAATATGACATTAGTACAGAAATACTTAAGGCAGAATATGTTAAGAATAATTTAGAAATAGGGATCATGAGCAATAAAACTTTTTTGCTGATAGATTTCTTTCTTGTGTTTTGGAATGAGAACTATGATAATGTCACTACATGTTTTCACCCACAGGACATAGCACAGTGTGTTCCCAGTCCTGACTCATGTCTGTGTGGTTGTACTGGAACTATTTGTCACTAACAGCTCAGATATTATGTCTTTGCTTTTCTTTGAATATCTTCAGTACCATGTGAAGCCAAATTGCATTTCTGATCTGAGGGAAAATACCACAATACCTTTCACTACCTCTTTCTCTTTATTAGCTGTCTCTCATGGATGATATGAATAACCCTAAAAATGTATTATCATATCTGAGATGGCAAGACGGAGGACTCCTCTGCTGTACATGGTCAATTAATAATAATTTGGCAGTGGTTTCATATAGTACTAGGGAGAAAGCCATAACGTGTTTGGTTTTTTTTCTTCTTTTTTTCTTTTTTTTCTCCCAAATATCAACCAGTTCCAAACAATGTTGTGCTGTTCCTGTCAGAAATATTATTTTCAACAAAGCTAGCATTTTCCACCGGAAAAATCCTTCACCGGAGATCTTCTGATGTTTTCTGGAAGACAGTGCCACATGCTTTGTCTAATAGGGCTTTGGAGTTTTCATAAAATCTTCATAGAATCAAATCTTCATAGAATCAAATCTTCATAGAATCATTCACAGAATCATTAAGGTTGGAAAAGACCTCCAAGATTATCTGGTCCAACCATCCCCCTACCACCAACGTCACCCACTAAACCATGTCCCTAAGCACCACGTCCAACCTTTCCTAAAACACCCCCAGGGACAGTGACTCCTCGCTGGGCAAACTGTTCCAATGCCTGACTACTTTTTCTGAGAAGAAATGTCTCCTAATCTCCAACCTGAACCTCCCCTGGTGCAACCTGAGGCCTTTCCCCCTAGTCCTATCACTAGTTGCCTGTGAGAAGAGGCCAACCCCCAGCTCCCCACAACTTCCTTTCAGGTACCTGTAGAGAGCAATAAGGTCTTCCCTGAACCTCCTCTTCTCCAGACTAAACAACCCCAGTTCCCTCAGCTGCTCCTCACAGGACTTGTGTTCCAGGCCCTTCACCAGCTTCATAGCCCTTCTCTGGGCACATTCCAGGGCCTCAATATCTTGTAGTGAGGGGCCCAAAGGTGAACACAGTACTCGAGGTGCGGCCTCAGCAGAGCAGAATACAGGGGGACAATCACCTCCCTGCTCCTTCTGGCTACACTATTCCTGATACAAGCAGGGATTTCATCAGCCTTCTTGGCCAGCTGGGGACACTGCTGGCTCATGTTCAGGTGAGCATCTATTAGCACCCCCAGGTCCTTTTCCTCTGCACAACTTTAGAGCCACTCTGCCCCAAGGCTGTAGCACTGCATGGGGTTGTTGTGCCCCAAGTGCTGGACCCAGCACTTAACCATGTTGAACCTCATCCCATTGGTCTCTGTCCATCGACCCAGCCTGTCCAGGTCCCTCTGCAGGGCCTTCCTACCCTGCAGCAGATCGACACTTCCCCCCAACTTGGTGTCATCTGCAAACTTGCTGAGGATGCCCTCAATTCCCTCATCCAAGTCATCAACAGAGATATTAAAGAGGATGGGCCCCAACACTGACCCCTGCGTAACACCGCTTGTGACTGGTCACCAGTTGGATTTCACTCCATTCACCACTACTCTCTGGGCTCGGACATCCATCCAGTTTTTAATCCAGCAAAGAGTGTACCTGTCCAAGCCATGTGCTGCCGACTTCTCCAGGAGAATACTGTGGGAGACCATATCAAAGGCTTTGCTTTGTCAACCTATGGGCTGGGATAACATCTTTACCCTGTAGTAGTTGGTTAGTTTTATCCAATCCATCAAAGAAACATTTGTATGCTACATGTTGCTGTTTGCCATAACTCAATCAGATAACTGAAATATATAATCAGTGTTGAAAACAGGTGCTGGATCTGATTCATTGCAGAGCTGTAATATTTCATATTTCCGTACCACTTTCCGTGTTGTGGGCTGTGAAGACTAAAATTTCCCATCTATGAATGTAGAAAACAGAAACCAAGTGACAAGTCTGAGGCAACATTTTCTTGATAGCTGTTTCGTTTTATTTTGGAGAAAATGGGTTAGTTCTTTGTTGATGCATAAAAAAGAAAAAAAATAATTGGACGATAGCTTAATTACTATTTCTATCACTGTTAAAGTTTTACCCGTGTTTGTGGAAATAAGTCTTGCTAATTATTAGTGGAAAATTACAATATCCTATAGAATAGAAAGCAGTTATTTGATATTCTTTCATGAGGAGACAAAACCTGGTTTTCTTTTACAGCTTTTTTTTTTTTTTTTTTTCCCTGCATTCAGTTAATATGTGGACAGAATTCGGTAATTTCTAGAAGCTTTAGAAAAAATGTTTTGAATTTCACCCAACTCCAGAATGATTTATACACCTCCAGCATCTCCAAAATTTTGTTCTGTATAGCTGTAGATGTCTGTCCAAAATAGCTTCATCTAGAACATATCCTTTCTCTCTTTTTTCATTTTTTTCCTTCTATTTGAAAACAAAATAATTAACAAAAACTACACACAAATAGCAAGTAATTTACTACCATATTTTTACTATAAGGTCTTCAGTCCTCAGTAGAATATTTGTCTTATTTCCTTAGTTTGTTTTTTGTCTATTATGTTACTGAGATATTAATTAATTTATTTATTTTTTTAATCTCACCAGAGGCTTATAATGAATTGAGCTTTTCCTTTTCTGTGCTCAGTCAAAAATGACTTGCAATTTATCATCCTTTTCATCAACAGGTGCCTAAGCACTCTCTAAGAGGAGCAGAGCGTCCTGGCTAAAAGCCAATGGTAAGCTGAAGTACTCAGAGCACATTTTGAAAAGATATAAAAAATACTGTGGCCTATCTCTGCAATTTCAACACTTCAGTAACATTTTTGCCCCCCAAAACTCCACTCCATAACCCATAAATAAAAGACACCCACTAACCTCTTCTATTTAAAATAATTATTATTCAGCAATAAGATGTATTTCCTACTACATTTCAATTTACGTTTCAACAAATTTAAAATCATGTAATAATAAAAGAACTGGATGCCCGAGTACATTTAATTGCATAATAGCTTTAAAATATTATTTTGTATTAGAGGTGGATAGAATATATTCACAGCTTTAGGCATTTTGTTGTGATAAATTTTGCCCAAATTAGGGAAAAATATATTCATATTAGTTTATTATTCAGCTAGACAGACATCTGGAGTGCTAGTACCACATCATGCTTCTACCTTTTTAACAACCCTGAGTCTCAAAGACAACATATTACACCAGGAAAAATGACCAGCATCCTTCTGATTAGTGGAGCCTCCTCTCTGCTTCATGTACCTGGAATTTACTGCACTGCTGAAGCTTACCTAGTTCATGTGCAAAGACAGCATGCTAATATACTGTCTCTTAGTTCACCATCAAATAAAAAGGACCAGACTTGGAAAGGCAAAAATTTCCCAGCCCAGTCAATATAGGCATATGATTACAGGGCAATAGAATAACCACTTTAATCTCTAACTGTACAAGTAGTCATTATTACTGCAATTATTCACTAATTCTGCTGGTCTAATTGATGAGTAATCATTAGTGCCCTGACAAAGATTCACAAACTTGAAACATGTGTTGAAGTGAGTATAACTGCATCTTCAGAACATAGCATGTTTTACCAACTCCATTGCTTGGAACATTTGCAGCTACATGGGTAGATTTGTTAAGAAATTTAACTGTAACAGACAAAGTATACAACCTGCTGACAGATAAACAAGCTTATTTTTCTTCCTCATTCTATAAATTTCTCAAGAATAAATGACTAGTGATTTCCATTTGACATCATTTCTTCCTTAACAGACTACTGTTGTTTGCCTTATTCATAACCAGCAATTGAACAGGAGTTTTGTGTTTTCTACTGCAAAGCAGAAATGGAGAAACAAATAGTTGACTTGGAATCACAAATTTCTTAAAGACAAAAAATGGGCATTCCCTTGTAAGAATTCAAACCTTATCCTAGTCACCTTGTTGTTTGTGACTGGTTTTGTTGTTGTCATTTTTGTTCTTTTACCTTGTAAGCATTTTTCTCCTAAGCCTCTTCCCTTTTAGATAAGATTTAATCTTGCCAGTGCTCTCCATCACTTAAATTCTAATGTAATTCCTTTTCTCTCCAGAGGCTGTAGAAATCAAAGTAAACTTCTAGTTTTAGAAGGATTTTTAATGAAATTTAGACTAAAAGAGAAAAGAAGGAAAGGAACAGCACAACAGTGTCTCTTCAGCACAGATGTGTTTAATTCTAAAGACCGCTGATGGGAAAAAAGCCATACTACAGACTTGATAACGGTAATTTCTGTTTGAGCGTAGATATATGTAACTAAGACAGAGACAAGAGCTCTCTATTTCATTCCATCTGTGATTCAGACTTATTGCTGATTCTAAGGAGTATGCAACATCGTGTTCTGCCCGCCCCCCCCCCATCATATTTTTTTAACCAGTATCTGTGTTACAGAGGATCTGAAATGTTTTCAAATTCTTATAAAAAGTGGGGAGACAGGGACAGGAAAGTGAGGCTGATATTGGCTATTCTTTTCCTAATATGATTTCTTCTGTTTTATTTCAAGTGTATGGATTTTACTAAGGACAATGATACATGTGATTCCTCATTGTTTTGTCTTTCGTATATTATTGTATATTCTTAGAAGCACACTCAGAAGAAAAAATCAAATGAAAATACAGATTACAATAAGCATTTGTGTGGTACAGAAAACATTCATAACCTGAAGTTAGGAGGTAAAACTAAGCTATATCAGGCCCCAAATCATTAAATTCTGCACCACTGAGACATAGTAGAAAAAAACATGCATATGAATATGATTTTTTTTTTCATTTATTTCTAGCCCTTATCAAGAAAGCTTTTATTTTTTTCTTCATCTATTTATGGAGAGGGTGGGAGTGAGGGTGTCGTAGCAGAGGGGGAGGGTAGTCTAGTAGGAAAGCATGCATTATTTTATTCTTCCTGATAAGCAAGCAAGTCTTTGCTGTTTCCCAGCTCTTAGTTTGCCTACCTGACTAATTGCTGAGACACTGAAAAGATCTTCAGACAAACTGACTGCCAACATACTTGGAAGACACTGAAATTGGAAAGAGAAAAGGAGGCAGAATCTGCTTTCGATTTCTGGTACTAAAGGAAGAGTTCAGGAAAATAACAGAGAAATTTATGACTTTGAATTCTCTTGAGATGCAGTGTATTTTATTTTATTTTTTAATGAAACTTATTGTAAGAAGAAATTTCCATTTTTTAGTCACATTAATTGAAAATTTTAAAGTTACTTACACCTCTAACTTCAATGTTAATTAGCTTTCTCAACATATAAGAACTTATCTGGAGATATTAATTTATTTTTAAAATATCTATGTATCTTTTAAAATTGGCCCAGTTACACATGTTAGTGTGTATTATTCCTTGATATTTAGAATGCTTTGAGGTACCATACATACATTAATTGGCTGTCTGTTCATCAGTGTGATTAAACTTTCATATTATGCTCATGGTATTAGATTTCTGAGGAACACAAAGCACTGTGACAGCAAACATCAAAAACAATGTATGGGATGCTGCTGATATGACAAAGTGTTTGAAGGGATCAGGCTTGACAGGAGCCATTAATAATGGTCTGGAAAGGTGCCAGCTGCTACTGATGGAAAACTAGCTAATGAAATGTACCCCCTCACTCTGTGTAAAAGCAAGGAAGAGATTAACATATTCTGTTCATAAATTGAGTCAAATAATAATCATATTCTAAAGTTACTGTAAGGGAGAAGAGAGAGGTATTATGGAAGGTGTAAATCTAAGTGGGACTGTTGGAAGAAGCTGGGCTTTGTGGCGTTGCCAGATCAATGCTGATATGATGGAAAGTTACCTGAAGCTGGAACATATGACATGAAATGTTAACATAAAGGTTACTAAGATTATGGGGAAAAAATATTATGCCTGGAAAGCTTTTAAAATCCTTCTCTGAGTGAACAAAGAGCTAGCAGGTCAAAGCCAGGATTCAAAGAGCAGGGGGATGAAAGAAGATACCTGTTCCGGGGACATCAGCAGAAGCCACAAAAAATGGCTTTCATTTTAATTCCAGAAACTTCTCAGCATCACAACTGATGGTTGCTGTGCCACAAAGTTTCACCAACCTTCCTTCCATAATGTGTTAGATGGACTTCTGAGGAACACAGACATTAACTAAAGCTGCCAAGTGGAAAATCCCATGGAATAAAAACAAAGGCAGGGGCAGTACAGTTCCCCTTTGTTCTGTGTGGTGCCACTACAAGATCTGCAGCACAGCTTAAACTAGACGTTGGGAACATTACTTGGTAAGGATGAAACATGTTGCTGAAAACAAATTCGCAGTTCTCCCCTTAGGAAAACATACGTGTTCACACACAGAGGCATGTGATTAAAGCAGAGGGTTGGGATTTATTTATTTATTATTAATAATAATTAATTAATCAATTATTTATTTTTACTGGAACTGTTAAACTTTTTGGGAATTTTAAAATACTTGCTGTCTTCCTTCCACTCCTAGTGCTTTCAATCCCTCCCTGAATTTTGTGGTCACAATGATGCCATTATGCTAGATTCCAGTAAGTATGACACACAGTTCTAATTAAGTCATTTAAAACAACAGTTTTATTGCAAACATATGTGAAGCCAAATGTGTTCTTAAATTATTTTTCCACTGCTCTTTTGTGCAAATTCGATGGTTTCAGTCATTGCAAGTGTGATTTAGGAAAGTTGGAGTTGATGGAACCCGCTGTTTTGTGATAAGAGGATACATTCCTTGTTTACTGAAATATATGCAAAGTTAATAGGTGTTTACAAGGAATATATTCAGTTTCTTAAAGTTTAATTCAAATAAATAAATATTACGAAATACTTCTTCAAGCAGATAACCTGTTATTTTCAAATATAAAAGATCTTGCTTTGTTAATTCAAGAATTAACCTTGGATGGAGCAATGCCAGGCACAGGTACAGACTGGGAGGTGAGTGGCTGGGGAGCAGCCCTGCAGAAAGGGGCCTGGGAGTGCTGGTGACAGCAGGCTCAGGGTGAGCAGGCAGCAAGTCCTGGAAGCCTAGAGGGCAAACGACATTGTGGGGTGTGTTAAACACAGCACAGCCAGCTGGTCCAAAGAGGTGATCCTCCTGTTTTTAGCATTGGTGCAGCCTCACCCTGAATACTGCATACAGTTCTGGGCTCTAAAATACACAAAAGGTATTAAGTTCCTTGAATGTGTTCAGAAGAGGGCAACAAAGCTGGTGAAACATTTGCTATAAGGACAGGCTGAGGCCACTTGGGTTGTCTTGTCTGGAGAAAAGGAGACGAAAAGGTGACCTCCGTGTTCTCTACAACTTCCTGAGGAGGGGAAGTGGAGAGGGAGGTGCCGGTGTCTTCTCCCTGGTAAGTGATGACAGGAGGCATGGGAATAGCACAGAGCTGCACCAGGGGGTGTTCAGACTGGGCATTAGGAAAAATTTCTTCACCATGAGGGTAATCAGACACTGGAACAAGCTTCCTAGAGAGGTAAGTGATGCCCCAAGCATGTCAGTGTTCATTTGTACAATGCTCTCAATAGCATGCTTTCACTTTTGGTTAGAGAGAAGTGGTCAGGCTTGAAGTTGGACCTAAGGATCTTTGTAGGTCTCTTGCAACCTATTCTATTCTATTCTATTCTATTCTATTCTATTCTATTCTATTCTATTCTATTCTATTCTATTCTATTCTATTCTATTCTTATCCTATCCTATCCTATCCTATCCTATCCTATCCTATCCTATCCTAACCTATCCTATCCTATCCTAATTAACAAGATTAATTAAACTGATATTTATGTATTTATGACACAACTATTTATATTATGACACAGCTACTTAAGTATTACCTCAAAGACCTACTAGTACTTTTAGTATTATATATGTTAATACTTTTTTTTTTTTAATATTTAACCATTTAAATTTGAGATGAACTTTCAAAAGCTGTTTAGTAAATATTTTGTTTCTCTAAGCACAATATTTGATGATATAGCTGTCTGAAACCAAGATTCTACACATAAAAAACAAGGTTTTAACAAAACAAAACAAACAAACAAACAAAAAGCTTGTTTAAGTATGAAGCTGAAGCTCAGGTGTAGGTCTGCAAGATGATTTAACCTCAGCATGGCAGCAATGAACTGAAGGCTCCTAAATGCTGTAGAAACTATTGTTCTGTGTTCAGTGTTCAAACTCTCAATTCAGTATTTGGGGACAGGTGAGTATTTGTGAGGCTGGTCATCAACAGTTCGTTTGCTAAATAGGGAGATAGTCTTCATCTCTGCTTCTCCTTCTGAATTCAATGACTTGCTCCAGGCAACACGCCTCTCAAAAAGGAATTTCAAATCTGAACACTTTTTGGAAGAAAGGCATACATGCAAGCCACTTATCCCACTGTAACTCACCCAGAGACATGGGAAGCCTCTATCATTAAAACTGTCTCTGTCTGAGGACATATAAAACTAATCTGTCTTTCTAGAGCTTCTGTTGGAAGTCAGGTCTTTCCAATTCTTGAGTGAATGATCCTTGTGTTGGATTTTAAAAGACTTAAAGAGCAGTTATGTTCTCAAATACCCAGTTGAAATTAGTCAAATTTTGTATGATATGAACAGAACTGGCATAGTTTCCTTCTCTAAAGTCAGAATTGTAATGAATGAAGGATATTAGTGACAAGAAAGAGGAAGAAATCTTATTTGTTATGTGTTCTTACCTTAAAGTGATCCACCACTTTATTATTTGCAGCTCTAGAAATAGCTGTACTTGTTTTCCCAAAGCTGCTCTATCAGGACTCATATCAGTCTTTATCCCTACTCTCCTTAACACTCACATCAGGGTAAGTGCAGCACCCTATCCTGCTTTAAGCCCTGAAGTACAAAGTACAAATTTCCACTGGAAGCCACCAGGGCTTCCAAGAGCAACCTCACAGCTGCTGTTTGCAGAAACAAAGCATGAGGATCCAGTACAGGCCTTTAGATCCTCTCATCTTCGTTGCAAGCACATTCACCGTCTAATGGCATTTACTGCCGGTTTCTCCTTGGCCACTGAGATCAACTGAGCCAGCTTTTTAACCTGCAACATCATGTCCTTATCGGCTGTTCCCATAGAAACTAAATGTTATCTCTGTTTCTGGCAAGAAAACTCAGACACCAGCTCTGCTTGTTAAAACCTGTCAGAGGGCAAAGAACAAGGATATACCTAAAAACGTACATCATCTTAAAAACATCTAAATGGTCTTGTGTTTGTTGAAAATAAGACTATCTTTAGAAAGGTTGTGAACCACTAGTAATTCAAGCATATCTTCACTTTTACATTTTTATACTACATATCACAGTATTCAATGCACATACACCATGATTTCACTAAGGGCAAATAATGCCTGACAAATCTAATGGCCCGCTGTGATAAGGTTACAGCAATAGTGCATAGGGGTAGAACAACTGAAAAGCATTTGTGTCCTGGTTTCAGTTAGGACAGAGTTAATTTTCCTCCTAGTAGCTGGTAGGGTGCTATGTTTTGGATTAGAACGAGAAGAGCGCTGATAACATGCTGATGTTTTAATTGTTGTAGAGCAGTGCTTACACCAAGCCAAGGACTTTTCAGCTTCTCGCTCTGTCCTGCTAGCGAGCAGGCTAGGGATGCAGCAGGAGCTGGGAGGGGACAGACCCAGGACAGCTGACCCAAACTGGCCAAAGGGGTATTCCATACCATCTGACGTCATGCTGAACAATATATAGGGGTGGCTAGCCGGGGTGGAGGGGGGGGCCGGCTGCTCGGGGATAGGCTGGGCATCGGTCAACGGGTGGTGAGCAATTGCATTGTGCATCACTTATTTCGTACACATTATTATTATTATTATTATTATTGTTATTATTATTTTCCCTGTCTTAATAAACTGTCTTTATCTCAACTCACAGGCTTCACTTTCCCGTTTCTCTCCCCCATCCCAGAGAGGGAGGGGGGAGGGTGAGCGAACAGCTGTGTGGTGTTTAGCTGCCAGCCGGGCTAAACCACAACAATTTGATACTGTCCCACACAATATCCTTGTCTCTTAATTGGAGAGACATGGATTTAATGGATGGACCACTTGGTGGGCAAGGAAATGGGTGGATGGTCGCACTCAGAGAATTGTGGTCAATGGTTTGATGTCCAAGTGGACATCAGTAATGAGTGGTATTCCTCAGGGACACTGGTATTGGGACTGACGCTGTTTAAAATCCTTGTTGGTGACATGGGTTATATGGGGGAGATTGAGTGTGCCCTCAGAAAGTTTGCCAATAACACTAAGCAGTGTGGTGCAGTCGACATGCTGAAAGGAAGGGATGCCATCCAGAGGGACTGGGACAGGCTTGAGAGGTGGGCCTGTGAGAACCTCATGAAGTTGAACAATGCCAAGTGCAAGGTCCTGCACCTGGGTCAGGGCAATCCCAAGCACAAATACAGGCTGGGTGGAGAATAGATTGAGAGCAGCCCTGAGAAGAAGGGCCTGGGGGTGTTGGTTAATGAGAAGCTCAACATGAGCCATCAGTGTGAGCTTGCAGCCCAGAAAGCCAACTGTATCCTGGACTGCATCGAAAGAAGCGTGGCCACCAGGGTGAGGGAGGTGATTCTCCCCCCCTACTCTGCTCTTGCAAGACTCCACCTGGAGCACTGCATTCAACTTTGGAACCCCTTGCATAGGAAAGACATGGACCTATTAGAACAAGTCCAGAGGAGGACCACGAAAATGACCAGAGGGCTGGAGCACCTCTCCTATGAAGGCAGCCTGAGGGAGCTGCAGTTGTTCAGCCTGGATAAAAGAAGGCTCCAGGGAGACATTACAACAGCCTTCCAGTACCTAAAGGGGTCCTACAGGAAAACTGGGGAGGGACTCTGTCAGGGGATGTAATGACAGGACAAGGGGGAATGGCTTTAAAGTAAAAAAGTGTAGGTTTGGATTAGATATAACTAAGAAATTATTTACTCAGAGGGTGGTGAGGCATTAGAACAGGTTGCCCAGAGAAGCTGTGGATGCCCCATCCCTGGAAGTGTTCAAGGCCGGGTAGGATGGGGCTTTGGGGAACCTGTCTATTAGGATGTGTCCCTGCCCATGGTGGAGTGGGTGGAATTAGATGATATGCCCCTTCCAAACCAAGCCATTCTATTATTCTATAATTCTACGATATGTAACATATTAGAAAAATAACTTTAAATCACCTGCTAACTTAACTTTCTCATGGTTTGTTTCTTTAAATGCTGGGTGTGGCCTAAATATACCTACTTACATCAATTGTGTGTAAATGAACAGTTACAGCAATTGAGTGTGTAGAAGAGGAGACCTGTGTTCAAGTCCTGCCTAGTTAGCAATAACACTTCTAATGTTAGAAAAGAGTAGCAGATGCTTCTCTGCAAATGCATGCTGTAATCATAATGCCACATGTGACTCAGTCTTGGATTTTCTCTGTAGATAACAAATATAATTACCATAATTGTTCAAACAGTTTTAACAGAAAAAAAGAGTGAAATCACAGCATGATTTCCAAAAGTTTCTAAGATCAGTATTAGGCAGGGTCCACCTGCAAAACATTACATACAATTCCCAGGCATGGACAGAGGTAAACTGCAGAGGCAACTTCTCTGGCAGCAGCAGCTCATTTCCGTCTGCTTTCCATCCTGGAAACAATTGGGTTTATCCCTTCACTCAGTGACGCAACTTATGTCTTGTGACTGTTGTGCATTTCTGGAGCATTGTTTAATATCTATACTCATCTAAGGGCTTGGCCAAAACATCAACCAAAGTAGGTGCTATACCACTATGGCTGACAGATCTTTTGCAGAATAGTCCAACAAAGTGAAGAGGATGGTACAAGCTATGTGACAGACAACAGGAGTAATGCAATTATTAAAATACTTGTAATTAATACATACTTGGAAGAAAGCTATAATACATGAACATCTATATCAGAGTGCAGGTGCAATCTAACACACAATTTTTTGAAAATTAGCTCAAGACAAAGGAAGTCAAAAATACTTTGTATTGATCTAGAGTTGCATTATGGAGGTGACTGACCACAGGTTTGTATTTATTAAACCCTGTCAAAACATGTATGTTAACATCATGCCTTGTGGATAATAAACTTGTCTCAGACCTTTCTATCCAATCAAATCTTACAAGAATTTTTTGAGGTAAGATTAGCACATAAGCATTCAAACTTCAGATACAGTTAAACCAGACCATCTGGGTTTACAACACTGACAATATTACATAGAATAATAGCACACAACAATTATTATTATGGGAAATGATTCATGAAGCCTGAAACAAGATGGAAGATAGGAACAAGCTACCAGAAGCACAAAAATTTCTCTGATTTGCAGCCTGTCTAGAGCTCATATCTATGAAAGAAATAGACCAAAAATGGTAATCCCTAATTGTTCTATCTGTAACAGTTGACTAGTGAGGGTCTTTGACTGTGGGCATGGATGTACAAAAAAAATGTATTTGGTTGTATCAGGTGGAGTGAGAAGTGTTGGATAATTTGCATATGCAGAGCATCATTGTTTCCTCATGTGCAGTACACTTGGTCTGTATCCTAAAGGAAAAGATCTACTGTCTGCTTGGTCCACAAATCTATCCCTGAAACATCCCTGTTGTTTGAAATGGAAGAAAACCTGAGGACCACTGCCATTCCTTGATTAAGGAATTCTCCACGAAGGTGCAGATTCAAGTCTTCTCAGACACCGATTCCATATCGTGTCAGAAATTTTCATGTACGCTCAGCAGTGAAGTGTCTAATTAACCCTAACAGTAGGAAGCCAGGCAAATGTGCAACCACAGCTGTTTCTCTCAAGATCTTCTGATGCTCTAACACCAGACCTGCAACTTCATCTGTGAGTAACAGCCATCAGGTTATATGATACATATACATACGCATATACATATAAATATATGATATGATACGTATCATGACATATATGATGACATATATGATACAGATACATATATGACATTTGACATATATGATACAGATACATGTACATAAGAGATATATGATATGATGAGATTTTAATATCTTGGTTGGGAACCTTGCTCTGTCCAGACAGATTCCAAAGGCATTCCTGGTCTTTTCTCATCTGATACGGATAGTGAGCAGAGTTCAGGTCAGAAAAACTATTCTAGTAATGATAGCTTGTACTCAGCTGCTATCTTCCTCCAGGTCCTATCACAACAGAATAGCGATATCCAGTGACGCAGCTAAAGGTGTCTAACTCCAGAGAAAAATGTGAACAAAGCTTTGAGCATTGTGACATCAACTCTAAGATACCTGACCTGTGGAGAGGAGGCCAGAAACCGCTGTGAGGTGAAGGGAGGGCTCTTTTTTTGTTGCTCATAGAAAAAGTACACAACCAAAATAGAGTATGCTACCAGAAGAACTGCTTAGGACTAACCAAAAGGACATACTAAGGAAAGTGCTGCATCTTAAATCCCATTATTCCTGGGAAACTAGCTGTTTTTCTGAGAATAACCAAGAGGAGTTCTCATTTGCTGGAGAATCACTCCAGAAGGTATGCTATTGTGTCATTTCTTCCAAAAGCAATGCAGGATTATTAGAATTTAACCCAATGCTTAGGTGGTAAGCTGTGGCACATTTTGGCTATAAGTGATCAGATAATTCATTAAGGATTTTGGAGACCCTAGAATCTTCTTGACTTAATTCAGATATACATCTTTTGCCTCACATGTAAGTGTCCTATGAAACCAGAGATGGAAGGTGTGACATAATACAAGATTCATAAGGAGGTGGTAATAGTATGAATTTATAGCCTGAAGAGTAAGGCAATGACTCACTATTTGTCAAAGGACTATCTCTGTATATTATCCAATATTTGAAATAGTATGTTTATCAATTGCCATTAATTTTGATTTAAAGTATATGCTTTTATTCAATAAAGTTTTTTAATATTATAGTTTAGTCATTGTGGATGTATGAATTCAATTTTTAGTGTAGATAAAAATTAATACTTGTGATCACTCATTTTTTTTCTTGATGTGTTATCTGCTCTCAGGTGAAGATAATGTACAAAAGGTCTCCAAAATCATATATCACATATTATATATCAGTTTACAACCTGAAGGTTTAGTATACTCCATAAGCAATGAAAATTCCATCTGAAAAAGAGTAAAGCCAAAAGTAACAAAAATAGATGAATAAAATAAGTTTGGGAGATACTGGTGTAAAAGCTAAAAAAACTACGTCTGATGCAAGAAAACTTTGTACACTTACTGAATAAAACTTTTCAGGTCTTGACTGTGGCAGGAGTAAGTTACATGCCAGTTGGAATAAAATACATAAGTATTTTGGACATCATCCGAACAGTTACATGCCAGGATATGGAAAGCTTCAAGAATCCTATCTTGTCACACAATAGAGCCAACATGTTTTTCCCCTAAAGTCACTGTTTTGTATTTAAAGAAATAGAAGTGTAAAAAGGGAAATGAGCCTGGTCTTAGCCAAAAGTCAGTGAGTGACGACTGTTTAGGTCCTCATATGGTTTGCATCACTTAGTACTAAGAATGTCATCCAAATATATAAGAATATTGGTTGACAAACTTTTTTTGCACGTTAGAGACTATTCCTCTCATCATTCAAACCTACCAGTGTGACAATAGTATCTGAAATGCTTGTCATATGACAAAAATACAGACTATATCTTTAGTTATTTACGACTCCAATCTCTAATTATAAAGTTTTACAAACAAAACCATTTCTGAACGATGCTTCCTCTTCCTCCCTGTATGAATTTAAAAGTAGCTAGGTCTTTAAAAGACAAATTCAGTAATTTTGAACTTGTGCATAACCAACAAATTTAAAACACAACATTTCAGAAATTTCTTCCACTGAAGCTAACGGAAAAGAGATTAACAAGGTAAACACTTGCTTCCAGCACTTTTGTCAGAAGCCACATTAATCTCTAAAATTCTTACTTGCAAAAACTAGGAATCCATATGCCTCCTTTTAAGAATGCTCAGAAGCCCAGATCCAAAATGAGGAATTGGTATCGTTAGGTGCCTTCTCTTTGCTGAAGTGCCTGCCTTCAAGTACAACACATCTCCTGGGGCTGACATACATGTATCAATGGAGGACTATGTTCCTTCTCTTCTCTGGTGGCCTAGGACAGGCTTAGATCACAGTAAAGGTGCTAGATTCAATCCTCTTTTCTGTCTCAGTGGATTCAGTACAGTGTGACATTCATCTGTGTGACAAGGCCTATCCATAAATCAGAGGCTAATTTTCAGTACATTGGGGTAGTGAGACTTAAGCAGTCTTGAAACTTTGGAAATATCAGTTTGCAGTTCATAAACTTCAGTGAAATCATCAGTAAGAGCTTGTGTGAGTTTGATCCTATAACTCTAAGTCTCTTGCTAGGAGTGCAAAATCTAGGCTGCAATCCCTGCTCTTGTGTCTAATTGCCATAGGAACAATTTGTGCAATGTTTAAAATACAGTTACAATATTAAATATTTTCACAATTACTAAGAAAAAGCAACAGCAAATCTACAAACTTAAAACTCTGAATCTGATGGCTTGTCATGTGCATCTTTTGTTAAGATAAAAAGTAAACAGACACTGACTTACCAAGCCTCCTAATGTCTGATTTGGCAGTGCTGTGGAAAAGCAAACCTGAGTCACTTTACCCCAAAAGGCATAAAGGAGCCATGGCAGTCAGTTCTGCACAGACCTCTTTTATATTATGGTTTGAGATTCTTGCCTTTGTAACTTCGCATGTATGAAGTCCTGCCTATGACAAAGATAAAATCAAATAGATTGTTTTATTTACCTCCAATTATAGTACAGTTCATATCTTCTACTCCTCAGCTGAGTGAGTGTAATGATTTGGATTTCTGACATGCAAAAAGCATTTCAAATATAGTAAACTGATGTATAGCAACACCGGATCTTAAGTAGTCAGAAAGTCAACTAACTTCACGTAAAAGCATCACATAAAAGCAGAGGTTTGATAAAAATTTCACCACTTCAGAATCATTGGAGATGGTCCTAGAAATGGGGATGAATTTTTGCCCATTTCTTGAATAAGCATCATCAATAATTACATTTGTTTCCCATTGCAGAAAGTGGAATTGAATGTAAAAAACTCTTAAATGATCCAAGAATTATAATTTTCTGTTTCTCACTCTACTGATTGAAATTCATGTGAATGAATTAAGTCTCTTATGCAACCTGCGCAACTGTAAAAGAACTTGTCTTGGCTTGGGTGTGCTCTGTGAGAACAAAGTCATATTTACGTATGTCCCTTCTATAAATCTGGACAAAGGATGCTTCATCTGATGAACCTTGGGAGCTCAGGGAAGCCTTTGGATCCTGAATAAATAGGATTGAGCATAAACCCCCTCCCTTTTTAAATAAATTTTTCTCTTTAACAGGGATTAGTTGCTTTCTGCAGTAGCAAATGATTAAGAAACCACTAGAAGTTTGGATCCCAAAATCACAAATGCAGGTAATCAGCCCTGCAATCTCTGTAAAATTTGGACTTACACATAAATTTAGGGGAGGTGTAATTCCATGGAAATTTAGGAATGAGGTTAAAGATTCTAATGTCTGTCAAAGCAAGAAAATATCTCCCTTGAACCTTAAAGAGAAGGAAGAGAGGCTTTCAGTAGTAGTCTGAGTCAGGCCAAACTAGCTATAAACTGGCTAAATGGTTGGCTTGATATGATATTTTGTCAGATGATACAGTTTTAGGATTGTGTTTGCTTTCAGGGACTCTAGTTCAAGCAACTTCCAGAAGTTGCAGAACGTTGGTGCTCTCAGATATTTATGGAAGTTTTAGTCAATACTTCACTGCAAACAATGTGCAAAATTGAGTAGAATTTTAAGATGTTTCTAAAATCTTTTGTAGCTCTACTTTTTTATTGCTGTTGTTTTTGTTTGTTTGTTTAATTCAAATGCAAACTTGTCATAGTCACAAACTTACACAGGTAAGTTATGCTAAATGGGGCAATTCTGCATACTGCTGTAGTACAAAGAACAGAACAAAGAACAGAAATTATCAGAAATAAGTGAATATGTTTCTATCAAGTCTTTTAATCTTTACCACGTTAGGTGAAATTTGAACCGGTGTAAGAAATTTAGAAATTATGTTAAAAAATAAAACAAACAAGGTATCTTGTTTGTGTTAAGTGCTTGAGCAGTGGCAAGAGCCAAAGAAAATTTAAATTGCTCTTTCTTTACTTGTCTCTTGATACCAGAGCAAAGTAAGTGTGCTCTTCCTATATACAACTAATGTACATTTTAATAAAAAGTACGTTTTTCCCATCTTTTAGACTGTAAATGATATGTGTGAATTTCTTCTCAGTCACTTCACTTACACTTTTTAAAGTTCTTTTCATAGTAGATTTATTCTGTGTAAAATTTTTTAGAACAAGAAAATTCAATGCTAATTGAACTTAGCATTTTTCAATGCTAAAAAAAATAGCAATATGGGAGATTTATACGGCAGCTTACTAAATATGGTACTTGACATCTGCAGTGAAAGAAATTTAGGTATAGTTACTGGCTGCATGGAAGTATTCAGTAAGACAAAAAGATAAACACATAAAGAGTAAAGTAGAACTGCCTTCTGCTGTTTCATTTCTCATTTCTCCTGTTGCTTACTAAAAAGATCAGAAACCATTCCACAGTTTGGAAACAAAACACATATTCTTGGTTATGAAGAAGTTAAAGCTCTGTCACGGTGTTGTTTTTGTGTTTTTCAGCTGGGATTACAGCTGGGGTTATCCACAGTGCACAGGCTATAGAGCCCATTTTTGTGAATTTTTATCTCAACCCTTGAGCCCTTTTCATCGTATTTTCTCCCTGTTCCTCTTTGAGGAGGGGGAGTGAGAGAGCGGTTGTGGTGGAGCTCAGCCGCCCACCCGAGTAAAACCAATACACACAGCTGCAGAGAATTACAAAATCTCCAGAACAAATTCAGAGCTGAGGTAAATGAGTATGGTCACTTTGAATGACTGGTGGATGAGACTTTTGGACATGCGCCGGACATATTACTTGCTTGAAAATAACTGTCACTGTTTTTCAAAGATGCATTTGATAAAATGTACATACTAGTATTCAGCACTGTAAAACTTATACTTTAAAGACAGGCCATAGGTCCTGAGAGACTGCTAGAAATGATGTGACTTCCATGGAAATTCATTGTAGGACTCTGAAAGGTGATTGTTTTATAGAAAATATCGTTAAAAATAAAAAACATAGTGGAAAATCATTAATGGCCACATTAATAACAGCTAATATTAACATTATATAATAATTAATGGACAATGAATAATGGAAAGATCACGTTTTCATTTAAAACTGACTGAATTTAGAAGTAGAATATAGGAATACTTTCCATTGCATGGAAAATTTTTACTGATGCCCCTTGGTGCTTGAGTCTGTCATATTACGGGTCCAGTTTAGTAAGGCATGGACAGAACAAATATGTACTCATGCCATGGCTTGGAGAACAGTCAGTACCTCAAGGGACTACTTGGCACTCATGCAATCCAGTCTTATGTTTGTCAGTGAGTAATGGATCCTTCCCATTTACGTTTCTGGCTTCTCTCTCCTAGTTTGTGCCATGGCTTTTAATATAATTTGAGTCTGAGGAATAGGGGAGGAATTGGCAGAGATTCATTGTCTGTCGATAGATAATTCATCAATCTAAAACGAAAGCCTTGAATATGTGAACGTTCACCTTTGCTTTACTGCATATGACATAGAAAAAATAGTTTTTTAATCACAGAACCTGGAGTGGCCTTTGAGATGGAGACTGTCTATATCCACTGTAGATTTGCAAATTAAAGAATTTCATGGTTTACTTTTTTATTCTTGCAACTCACTTTTCTGTGTTTGAGTTAGTCATTTAATTTGCCATTTCTGTTGCTTGGACTATTCTGATTACGGTGCTTGAGGACAGAATCCAGACTGTATTTTTCTGCATGCTCCAGGTGTTTGCAATAATGTACTACTGAAGTGAATGCCAGTGGTAAAGGGATATTCTTCCACAGGAAATACTTTGCATTTGACACCAACCAATAGCTCCTTAGGAAAAAAAAAAGGTACAAATTTGTTAGTTGACAGTTAACCAGTAATAAATATATAAATAAATAGAACCTTCAGTACTTCCAGTAAATGATTTTGAAAAACAAGTACAAGAAATGACTAACAAAAAATACTGCTCTAGGACTGCTGTATTGCTGCTTCAACAAAGAAAAAGAAAAAAAAAAAAAAAAGATTTCATCTTGCATTATTCCTATACTTTGGAAACATTAGGATACATCCTTGCCAAAGAGATGCAATAAGCATGGTATAAGCATGTTTTTCGTTACCTTATCCATTTCCTAATTATTTTATATATATATATCTCTGTATTGGTTAGCATTAAGTCAGAGATTTTTGTTAATTCTCTCCACTAGAAGAATGGACATCGAAATGAGCATTTATTGGAGAGCAAAAATATATTCCTGCATCTTTCAAGGGAGCATATGCAGATAGTTCAGTTGTCTTATTCTTCCAGATTAATAGTTTTTTTTTCTTTGTCTATCCTTTGGCTCATTGTTGAATCAAAGCATTGCACAGAGAATTATTTATGCAAGGTTAGAAGACACTTATAATTTCTATAGTACCAACAGACAATGTTCGTAACACTTGGAAAAGTTCATATTATCACATCAGCTTTAGGTACCATATTCTGACTGAATTGGTTTTATACTCATGTCTTATTCCATATACAGTACTCTGTTGAATTTTACATTGAAAAGCAGATCTTCATTATATTAAAGAACTCATAATTGATACATGCTTTTTTGATAAGATACTCTATTTCTTTATCTAGGTACTGAAAGACTGAATTGCAAGTAACAAGTCATTTAAAACCTTTCTTTTGTGTACTTCTCAGAGTGTTTGATTTTTTTAGAGAAATATCAGTAGTAGTTGAAATTTGGCCGTAAGAAGCCCACAGCAATTTAGTGCCTGGGGAATATCCCAGGTGGAGGATGGTTGGCTTGCTATGATTGTTTTACAGCTCACCCAGGAAGCTTGATAGAACTCTAGTCCTCCAAAGAGGACTTAGTTTCAGTAAGCTTATCTTACAACTGCGTAGTATTTCTTACTTCTCTGTTGAAGACGCAATAAATCTTGGGTGAGAGGAGTAAGGCAAGAACTTGGTGCAAACAGTGAAATTACCATTAATCTGACTTCTCTTATGTTTGCTAATTATTAACTGGAAATGAGCCAACTTAATTCAGAATTGTGTACTTTATTTTGTGATCCAGACTTTCTTTCTAAGGGATTTTTTTGTTTGTTTGTTTTTAAAGAAGTTAAATAATATAACAGTGTTCACTTATACAACACATCAGAAAGTACATTTAATTTTTTCACTTTAACTGAAGGCAATCACAAAATCACAGAATTGTAGGGGTTGGAAGGGACCTCAAGAGATCATTGGGTCCAACCCCCCTGCCAAAGCAGGTTTCCTAGAGCAGGTTGCCCAGGTAGGTGTCCAGACGGGCCTTGAATATCTCCAGAGGAGACTCAACAGCCCCTCTGGGCAGCTTGTTCCAGTTCTCTGTCACCCTCACCATGAAGAAGTTCTTTCACATGTTGGTGCGGAACTTCCTGTGCTCCATTTTTTGATCATTGCCCCTTGTCCTGTCCCCACAAACCACTGAAAAGAGGTGGGCCAAATCCCACTGTCTCCCACACTTAAGATATTTGTAAACATTGATAAGATCCCCTCTCAGTCTTCTTTTCTCCAGGCTGAACAGACCCAGGTCTCTCAGTCTTTCCTCACAGGGAAGATGTTCCAGACCCCGTATCATCTTTGTTGCCCTTTGCTGGACTCTTTCCAGAAGATCCCTGTCTTTTTTGTACCGGGGAGCCCAGAACTGGACACAGTACTCCAGGTGAGGCCTGACCAGGGCAGAGTAGAGGGGGAGGATCACCTCCCTTGATGTGCTGGCCACGCTCCTTTTTATGTATGCCGGGATCCCATTGGCCTTCTTGGCCACCAGTGCACACCGCTGGCTCATGGTCAACCTGTCGTCCACCAGGACCCCCAGGTCCCTCTCCTCAGAGCTCCTCTCCAGCAGGTCGTCCCCCAGCCTCTACTGACATGTGCAGTTGTTCCTTCCCAGGTGCAGGACTCTACACTTGCTCTTATTAAACCTCATTTGGTTTCTTCCTGCCCATCTCTCCAGCCTGTCCAGGTCTCGCTGAATGGCAACACAGCCTTCTGGCGTGTCAGCCACTCCTCCCAGCTTTGTGTCATCAGCGTACTTGCTGAGGGCAGACACTATTCCCTCATCAAGGTCATCGATGAAGATGTTGAACAGGACCGGACCCAGCACCAACCCCTGGGGAACACTGCTAGTCACAGGTCTCCAGCCGGACTCTGCGCCACCGATCACCACCCTCTGAGCTCGGCCAGTCAACCAGTTCTCAACCCACCTTACTGTCCACTCCTCTATCCCACACTTTCTCAGCTTTGCTATCAGGATGTCGTGAGAGACAGTATCAAAAGCCTTGCTAAAGTCAAGGTAGATGACATCCACTGCTCTCCCCGCATCTACCCAGCTGGTGATGACATTATAGAAGGCTACGAGGTTGGTTGAACACAACTTCCCCTTTGTTAATCCATGCTGACTACTCCTCCTAACCTTCTTCTCTTCCAATTGCTTGGAGATGGCATCCAGAACAAGCTGTTCCAACACGTTTCCAGGGACAGAGGTGAGACTAACTGGCCTGTAGTTTCCTGGATCCTCCTTCTTGCCCTTCTTGAAGACCGGAGTGACATTGGCTATCCTCCAGTCTTCAGGCACCTCTCCTGTTCTCCAGGACCTTTCAAAGATGATAGAGAGTGGTTCGGTGATCACCTCCACTAACTCCCTCAGCACACGTGGATGCATACCATCTGGACCCATGGATTTTTGTGCGTTGAGCCCACTCAGATGCTCCCAAACCACCCTCTTGTCAACCAGCAGTAAGATCTCCACCTCCCAGACTCTTTTTCCTCCCTCCAGGGTCCAGGAGTCCTGGGGGGGAGTCTTTGAAGACAAGACCGAAGCAAAGAAGGCATTCAGTATCTCCACCTTCTCAGTGTCCCCCATTACCAGGATACCCCCCTCGTTCAGCAGGGGACCCACATTATCTCTAGTCTTTCTTTTACTGTTTACATACTTAAAAAAAAAAAAAAACAAAAAACAACAACAAAAAAAACTTATTATCATTTGTCTCTTTTGCAAGCTTCACCTCCAGGTGGGCTTTAGCCTTCCTTGTCATGTCCCTGCAGGCCCTGACTACATTCCTATACTCCTCCCCAGAGGACAGGCCCTTTTTCCACATTTCGTAGACCTTCCTCTTCCTTTTGATCTTGTTGATGAGCTCCTTGCTCATCCATGCAGGTCTCCTGCCCCCCCTTCCCCGATTTCCTACTCTTTGGGATACACCGATCCTGAGCTTGGAAGAAGTGTTTAAATGTTTCCCAGCTCTCACAAGCACCCGTGACTTCTAGTAATCTAGCCCATGAGATACCCCCAAGTAGGTCCCAGAAGAGGACGAAGTTGGCTCTCTGAAAATCCAGGGCAGCAATCCTACTTTTTGCCTTACTTCTTCCACCAAGTTCCATCTTGAACACCACCATCTCATGGTCACTGCATCCCAAGCTAACCCCAACCTTCACATCCCTAACAAGCCCATCCTTGTTGGTAAGAACAAGGTTCAGAAGCACTCCCAGCCTCGTCGGTTCCTCCACCACCTGCGTCAGAAAATTATCTTCAATGCATTGAAGGAACCGTTTGGACTCTGTGTGACTGGCCAAGTTGCTTACCCAACAGATGTCTGGATAATTGAAGTCCCCCATGAGAACCAGCGCCCGGGATCGCAAGGCTACTTCCAGCTGCTTGTAGAAGTCCTCGTCGACCTCCTCCTTATATGGTGATCTGTAGTACACCCCCACAACAGTGTCACCCATACCAGCCTAACCCTTAATTCTCACCCACAAGTTCTCCACTCATTCTTCACCCTCCCCCATGTGGAGCTGGGTACATTCTAATTGCTCCCTCACAATATTTTAGTCTCTACCAAAATGAAGAATAACTTTGTAGTCTGTAATGTAAAACAACCACTGTGACTTCTTCAGCATAATCATCAAAGAATTGTGTAATAATAATAATAGCAATAATAACAATAATAAAAGACAACCACATCCAGTTAAATATGGCAGCCTTTTGGAAAGAGATTAGAATATGGCAGCCTTTTGGAAAGAGATTAGCCCACTACTCTTTTTGGACAGGAAAGGTAAAAGATCAAAAACGGTGGTTAACTTGCATTTGGAATGCAAGTGACATTGTACTATAGTTTAACCTCTTGTTTTACTATAGTGTAGTATAAGCTATTGTACTATAGTTTAACATATGACTAATATTGAAGCTTTAAATGAATATTATAATCAGCACATGTCTAATATGCATGCCTGTGGCAACTGAATGAAGCTTTCTGCCATGATTTTGTTTAGGATTAAAAATACAGGCTTAATGCTTCAGTACTTCCCTATTTTGTATATGGAATATTTCCTCTAGGGACAAAAGAGGGATATAAAATAAATCAAGGTTTCATTTATCATATTCAAAACTAGTTAGTTTGCCTAGGTAGCTTTTTGTCTGGTAAATTCTTTAATTTTATTTGGAAAGTGTGAAAATGTTTAAAATAAATTAGAACATACAGATATAAAAAGTTTTGTTTGATACAGAAGACTTTCAACTTTTAGCTTTGGTAAATGGTACAAAACTCAAACAAAATACCTTCAACAGGCAACAGGAAATTCATTTTTAATTCATCTGAAACACTGATGACTTGGGGAAAGTTCTATATGTACATTGTTCTACATATACAGAATACACGTATACATATTCACATATGTGATATATATGAAGTTCTCTCTGTATAATTTGCAAAGTGCTCATTTGGTTTATATTCTTCTATACAAATAAGTATGAAAGTTTTATGGTAGTGTATCTGCTTCTCCCAGATGGTTAAACACTTGGGGTGCTTGTTTTTATTTTTTTTCCCTCTCGTTTTTTTTTTTTTTTTGTTTTGTTTTGTTTTTTTGTTTTTAAGAGAAAAGTGACTAAATTTAAAGTAATTACATTTCTGTACTTCTCATATGACTGGTCTGGCTGATTATCTTGAAAAATGATTTCTGTGATTCATGTACGTTTTACAATTACTCGTGATTTCCTGCATAGTTTCCAACCCTCTTTGTGACTCCACACATTAAAATAAACAACATAAATAAAACAGCATGATCAGATTACTGCTTTTGTGTGGGTGCTCAGTTCACTCTATTTGTAATACTGGATTATAGGATTTTTATTATTTTTTTTTCCAAAATGAAAAGTGCCATCTACTGAATCACCAATATCAAACTTTGCAACATCTTGAGATATTTTCCTGAGAGATGTCCTTTCCAATTACTGATCAGGCCAAGCCTTACTCAACTTGTGAGCTTTAATGAGATCACAGCTTGCAATGGTGCAGCTGAGCGCCACATTGCTTCACTAAGTATTCATTTAATGTGTGTTTTGTTTTTGTTTGGGTGTTCTTTTCTGGATTAAAAAGTGTTAGTGGAGGGTCAGTGAACTGCACTTTGAAGGTCCAAAAGAACTTCTACTTCCAAAATAACTTCATCCCCCAAGAGTTTTGTAGAGAATTCTTGTGCATCCTCTTCATTTTGCCAAGGGCCTACAGAGGTCAGTAAGAAAATCATTGTAAGATATTAGCCTTTTTTTCCTGATTATCCACTTCAGATGCGATGAGGATACAACCAGAAAGACTTCAAAAAGAAGAAACTGACAGTACACAGATAAATAGCATTTACTTGCAGAGATAGAAACAAAAGAAATCAAGGAATAAGAAATCATGTAACTTTGCTCTGGGACACTGCCTATTGCTAACTGAAACACAGCTTAGCATGTTACAGAATTTATTAAAAAAAAAAAAAACAAAAACTTAAAATTACTCTCAGGGCTTTACTCAGGGTAAAATTACTTTAGTCAGGTCTTAGGACTGTGAATTTTGTTCGTTTGTTTGTTCTCCCTCAGTGACAAACAGCAGTTACTTGGATGAACACAAAATATCAGTCATTATATACACCTGCATAGCTCATAGAAGAATGCCACTACTGAAGTGGAGAGATTGGTGAGGTGGGCACAATTTATATCTTCAAAAGTTTGGAAAGTCTCCAGACATGGTCACAGGATTAAGGAAACCAAGTGATTATGGGTAAAGTCTTCTCATGACTTCAACTAATGTGATAGAAATATTCTGTTGTTAAAGTAAAAATATTTAGCAGTAGGAGTTGCCAAAGCGTTGTACTGAAAACATAAACAGTAAGTCACTGTGTAGGAAAAATATGTCTAATCATGAATGTTCAGTTAGGTTAGACAAAATTTATCTGTAGGAAATCTGTTATCAGTTTTGTCACAATGCTGATGATTTCTACTACAGAAATGTAGCAGAAATGAACCCTTATCTATTTAAACCTTGTTGCATATAGGTGTATACAGTATACTATTACACAGTATCCTTAATTTCTGTCAGAAAATAGACTGCCTTCTCTAATTATAAACTGGATGTGTGCTAGCTTCTACAGAGATAATTTCACTAGTAGCTTTTCATATGTTTTTTCCTGCTAAAACAATGCCTTTGAGGAATAGTATTCAAACAAATTAATAACTTTAAATTCACTCAACAACTTGTGCGTTGTTTTCTTCTCAGCTTAGTGGTGGCTTGTCTGGAGATTCAGACAGCATTTCTTTGCTAGCTTCCAAAATCATATGATATTGTTGCTCATACAGAAACTGTTAAGCAAAAATAACCAGCACTGATGCTTTTGAAAGTCACTGTTAGTAGAGCTTTTGCTATGGTGAGATGAAAATAATTTACCATGAGACTTGAGGGAATTCAAAAGGAAAGAGTATTATTGAAAATGGCCTTCTTAAAATTGTTTAAAAGTTCGGAGAGACACCAAAGGAAAAAAATATTTTCTAATATATGTTCACTAACAAATGATTTCAGCCTAATGCTGCAGGTTTTGTAGTGGTAAAAGAAGTGAAAAGATAATTACAAGTAAACCAAGACAGTAAGAGTTGCTGTCAGCCCCTGTTTATTCATATCCCAGTCCCACACCCTTCCCAGAGACAAACCGTTCATCACCACGTGAGATTTTGTACCATGTGCAGACACACTGCTCTGGGCAAGGTTTCTGCTTTTCCCTGTCTTGCTTAGCTAGGCTGAAACATCTGAGGTTGCCCAAACTCTCAGAAGCATTTACAGCATAAAATTCAGTTGCAGTCATGCAGGGTGATCCTCAAAGCTGGACTTGGCTGCATGCCCTCTTCTTTAGGGCAGTGAGGCACTGTCACAGGCTGCTCAGAGAAGCTGTGGATGCCCCATCCCTGGAGGTGTTCAAGGCCAGGTTGGTTGGGGCCTTGGCCAAAGTGGTCTAGTGGGTGGCATCCCTGCCTATGGCGGGAGGGTTGGGACTGGTGATCCTTAAGGCCCCTTCCAACCCAAGCCATTCTATTGATTCCATGGTCCTGTTCATAGCTAGTGAGGTACAAAATACCTAAACCAATTCTTCTTGCCTGAACATGACACCTTTTTGTAGTAAGACGGAAAAACACTAGAGGTGAGGGTTTTCTAACAATCTCTTCCATTTGCACCACAGACAGATCTCTGAATGACACTGGAAAGAGCATGTTCTCAAAAACTGCCTGGGCCTCAACACTGGAGAGAGGCAGGCAGCATACTGGGCAGCATCCCAGAGCTGTTCTGCCTCGTGCACGTCTTTATTTCTGTCTGATGAGATGGACAACCTTTACTTCCCGACTAAAACAGGGTCTCGTGTGTGTTTGCTGGGCAGTAAATATTGGCGGGCACAGACTGAATGACTTACTAGTTCGGCGGCACTCACAAAACACCTTCCTTCTTGCAGCCACCTTACAGCAGCTATCGGGAAGCCCAAAACACCCTGAGGAGCCAGGACGGTCCCATCCCCGGGCAGAGGTGTGGCACCTCCGGGTGTGTGGCATCCCCAGGCTGCGGCACCTCGGAGTGCTGCCTTTTCGCCCCCCAAAAACGGGCACTGTTGTTGCAATTGAACTGCCCTTCAATTCCTCCGGACAGGAACTGAATTCTGCGCCGAGCCAGCTTCCAGAAGCGTCCCAATTCGGGGTGGTGGCGGTGGTACGGGGTGTTTTGGCCGTCACCGATTTTCGGCCGGGCAGCCCGTGTGGGGTCGGGCGGCCGATGCAGCACCGTGCCCTCACCCAGCCGTGCCGAGCGGAGCCGGGCCGGGCAGGCAGCGCCTCCCGCGGAGCACCCTCACTGCCTCCCCCTCCCGCCGGGAGCACGGTGGGGGCGACACCGCGGGCGGCGGCGGCCGCTCCTCCCCCGGTCCCTTCTCTCCCGGGCCGGAGCCGGAGCCGGGGAACGGGGCTGGGGGCCGGAGCGGAGCCGAGCCGGGGGCGGGCGGGGCGAGGCGCAGGCGCGGCGCACGGCGGGCTGCAGCCGGGCCCCCGCGCCGCTCCCGGGAGCCGATGGCAGCTGCACAGCGCGGCCGCCCGGCAGAGCGCGGCGCGGCGCGGCGCCCCCGGCGCGGGATGCGCGGGCGGGCAGGCGGCGGCGGCGGCGGTGGTGGCGGCGGCGGTGGTGGCAGCGGCTGCGACAGCTCCGGGAGTCGGAGGGACGGCGCCGGGCGGCTGGCGGCCGCCTTGCTCGCCTGACCTGCGTGCCCCCCCCGTGTCCGCGCCGGGCTGCCCCGAAGGATGTCCGCCCAGTCCAAGGGGACCGCATCCTCGTCCTCGTCGCCGTCCGAGGGGCCGCCGGCTGCCTCCAAAGCCAAGGTGAAGGAGCAGATCAAGATCATCGTGGAGGATTTGGAATTAGTGCTGGGGGACCTGAAAGACGTGGCCAAGGAACTTAAGGAGGTGAGAAGCGCCGGCAGCGGGGAGCACAGCTAACGGACCGACGGTCTGCCCCCGTCCCCCCGGGGCTCTGCCGCCGCTGCCCCGGGCTCCTTTCGCCACTTCTTCGCGGCGGTCCCAGCAACTAGTGGCCGGGCCGGGCCGGGCTGGTGTGGCCCCCGGCCGTGCCCCGGGGGGTGGCGGTGCCCCGGGGGTGTCCATGCCCCGGGGGGGATGTCCGTGTCCCTGGGGTGTCCGTACCCCGCTGCGGCGCCCGGCGCTGCGGGACGGGGCGGGCGCGGCTGGAGCCCCGGCGTTCCCCCCGCAGCTGCCAGGCGGCACTTCCCGGGGACTTCCCACCCTTTTCAGCCGGGAGGCCGGGGGTGCCCTGCGGGGTCCCCGCGGGGCGAGGAGGGTGCCCAGGGAGGAATGGGGGGGCTGCAGGACCTCAGCTTCTCGGCGGATGGAGAGGCGGCAGGAGCAGATCTCCTCCCGCCCCAGCGCGTTTAACTTTTGGCCGCCCGGTGTAAGTCCGTGTGCACCCCCAGGCTGCGGCCCAGTGCCGCTCCGCCGGCTGCTGAGGGTTGGGGAGTCCCTGCTGGGGACCCCCGCAGCCGGCGCCCTGGACTGGTCGGGGTCCCTACCCGGCCCGGTGGCCGCGGTGCGGCGGGTCTGCCGCTGCCTCTGCAGGCTGCACCGGGAGCCCTGTTCGTCTTGTCGATCTGGCAAGATTGCCTTTGTAATCTTTCCCTTTGCCCGTGGCGAGTGTCTTCTCCCCTAGGTTAATCTGCAGGCGGGGTGCGATTACCGCAGGGATGTTCGTAAGCAGCGAAATGTTGTAGCAGGAGAAAAACAATTTGGCTGTCCTTTTGGAGATGTGCACGTTATCTTGATTTTGCTACACAACTAGTCGACAGATGGTTGGATTATGCACCAAAATTCAAGTCCAGAATCTCTGTGCGTTGCTTTATAATCCTGGATTTGACATTTATAAGAGGCCGTGTCTTTTGCTATCAAATATTAGTTTTCTATTTTAACAACATTGTCAACAAGTTTTATACAACAGACTTTTGCCATCCGAGGCAGGCTGAAATTCACCCAGTGCTTCATATGATGTTGGCAGATACATAAACACACGGCTCACTAATCACAGCTGTTAGACTTATTCCCACCCACAACTCCAGATTTCTCTTCTTTTTTTCGAAAATATAATTTCTTAACGTGCAGCTGTCTGCACTGCTTTTATATACATATATATATATTAAAGTGGAAGTAAACATTGTTTATAGAGCAGTTCTTTAAATGTTCTAAAGTCTGATCGAGTAAGCTGGCTTCTGTTGCTGCAGAAGCACATTTTTTGGGACCTGGAATTCCCTGCACATAATCACTCCCAGCTTTCCTCTAGTGAGCAAACAAGATCTCTGTAGGTGGAGGTCATGTGTCATCGTTTACTGTGGCATGTTTTATCTAAGCAAACTGGTTGACTGCATCTGTGAGAGAGAACTGGGTTTACCTCTGCTTGATGGGGAAACGGCTTGTCTGGAACTTTTTTTCCCAAGCAGAAGTGAAATGTAAAAAGGAAGTTGTAGAAAAACAGTGCTGGAACTCTATGAAGTCGTATGTATGTGTTGAAGGGTGGTTGGATTGCCGAGAGCATCTGTTTTGAGAGCAAATAGAAATATTTCTATAAAAGGGGACTTAACTCCTGTTTGTAATCACACATGAGTTTCTGAGTTACAATTTCTTTATATATTACACAAAGGTGATACCCGTGATATTGTGACCAGTGAGGGTTGCATGCTATCTGCTTGTTTGCAACATTATCATTATGTATTACATACACTTTGTATGACATTTATGATCTGCTGGAGTTTGCCATATGAGTACCCCCAGCTGTCAGCCTTTTATAGTACGGACTAATCCTGTACAGGGCTTCTTGATGCATCTGAAATGTGTACCTTTTAATGTGGAAGTGAGGCAATTGATGATATTATAAATTACTAATCATGCTTTTTTTGTAGTTTTTTGTAGGTGTTAGAATGCATTTGCAAATGTTTCATTAAAACATGCAGGAAGAGTTGGTCTATCGTTGGTTTTGGTGTATTATACACAGAAGTAAATCTGTCCTATTTCTGTGGTTCTGTACTGTAGGACCAGGCAAGGTGGTAAACTCACCCAAATTGTGTACTTCTCAAAATATTTAGGCTATACTTTTTCTTCATGGTATGTTTGCTGCAGTCAGGCTTTTGTACTACCTCTTCAGTTTTTTTTTTTTTTTTCTTTTCCTATTAGGAATACAGTATTCTGAAAATGGCCTTTCCTTCTTTTTAAATTGCTATTATGTTAAAGAGACTTACATTCTGTTTTACTGGTAGGTTATGGGGTAGGGTTATAATTATTATTATTATTATTATTATTATTATTATTGTTGTTGTTGTTGCATGTAGTTGCAGTAATACTTAGTTGTGATATTGAAAATGCATCATTTATAGAACTTTTTTTCTGATTCTGTTTACCTGTTTTTTACTCTTAATTACCAATTATTTATTATGCAACACTTAATATATCACTTCAGGCATTGGGATAAACTGGATGTCCTCTCCCAGTGTCTTTTAGCCTTCATTTGTTAAGTTTTATACTCAAAGTACCATCAAATTGTAAGGTAGTTTTATTGCTTTAGAGTGAACAGTTTTATAACAGTAAGGAGTATGGCTTACACGACTTGTATGTCATTACATTTAGCTTGTTATTGTTTACTCATGTTAATGTTTTTGCATCTGTCGTTTGTTCCAGAGCTTTTTTTCTGATGGCTGCTGCAACCAGCTTTTGTGTTTAAATAGATGCTGGGGAGGGGAAGTGGGGGGAGGACAGACTGTTAAATTCAGAGGCCTGAAGTTTAGAAATTTTCTGTAAATACATATGACAGAATCATGTGGATTAAAACAAATGCGTGCTAAGAGTTCTCACGTCTGAGAAGTGGAACATCTGCCTCTTCTCCTTGTTCTTATTGGTCTGCTTAATCTGAGGTGCCCACAAAGACTGGAGGTGGAGAAGTGATGACTGAGGGGCATGTTAGATGTAGGGGGGCTAAGTGCAGAGTTTGAGTTCATGTATGGCTAGTCCATAACTGTACTCTCTAGGGTGCTGTTAACTATGGAGAGACTCAACCACTTCTGTCTCCTTGCTAAAAAGAAACACAGGGTGGAAAAGAAACACATACCAACAGTGGGATGTGCTTTTGTGCTGGAAGAAATTACTGTTCAAAATGGATTTGAGTAGCCATTATTTGAAAAATACTCCAAAGAAAAATCAAAGAAGTGCCAGATAATTGAGTAACACTGAATGTTTCTTTAGTCCAGGCTATTTCAACATTAAGTTGGTGAAGCCTACTCCGGAGTATTGGATAAAAGACCTTTTTTTTTTTTTTTCTTTTTTTTTTTTCTTTTTCTTTTTCTAGAGTGGGTTTAGAAAGATGGTTATTATTAAATGTTGCTTTGCAAATTTATTTGTCAAGTACCTAAGCAATGAGGTGATAAGCACTACAGGAGACCAGAAGATGTGTGCTAGTTAAACTATTTTGAGTGTAAAATGCACAGTGTGGCCCTAATTCTCTGACTGACTTCAGAAGGCGTTGTAGGTAGGGGGTGTGCTTGTGCACCTGAGGATGCTAGGGAAAGGAGATCACATTTTTAAGGCTTCACTGCTTTCACATTTTACGACATTAGGCATTTCTGGATCCTTGCTCTTGTTTACATTAAGGAAATACTTCACCAAATCATTTGATAAATACTTCTTATTGTAATGAAAACTCATCGTGCAAAACAAATTCCTGGAAGTTATGTGTGAAACATTTACATGGCTTTTAATTGGCTAAATAAGCTTCAAACTTTTATCAAAAGGAAGCAGCTGTGGATCTGTTGCCAATATTTAGGATAATCCAAAATGGAGGTGCAGGAGAAACAGTAGCCCTAAGAGGCATTGCACATGCATCAGTAAATTTCCAGTCTCTCTTAGTCTACCTCCTCTGCTCTAAATCCTTCTAAAATGTTTTGCTGAAAGAATGAATGAATAATCACCCCTCACCTAACTTCCCCTTTTATTTTTCATAAATATGTGATATATAAAACTTTGTTATGACTTAAATAATGTTTTCTGAGTGATGGTGGAACTATTAGATGTAAAAACAAACAAAAACAACAACAACAAAACAAAAAGAAACAAAATTAAAAAAACACACAAAGTTTTTTGCAGGGGTAGATGACCTGTTTCTATAAGCAGGCCAGTCATATTTTTTTTAGGTGTGTGTGGGGGTAATGTATTCCCTGATCTGCATTTTTTACGTCTGGCCTGCATTGAGCATACTATAATTTTGACACCAGTGTTTTTCATTCCTTTCTGGTTTCTGTGTTCAGCTGGTGATCCAGATGGCAGTAAGGCTCTTCAGGTTGTTCTGTGTTCATCCAGAATCTAGGAAGCTGCAGATTATATCCAACAAGAGGATTAGAGCAGTGGCAATCAATCATCTATCAGTTTCTCTGTTGTTCAGGCAGAAATACAAACAGCTGTACAAAAACATTGTGGGTTCATATTGTAGCATGAAGTGTGCGGGGTTATAGTATAAGTATGGAATATACTGCATAGAGTTCTGGGGCTAGGCAAAGCAAAGCAAAACATTTTAATCCCTTCCTTCTCCTGCCCATTCCTGCTATCAAGGAGCTGTAGCTCCTTCTGCTAGGTGGTGGCAACTGAAGGAAGAATTTTTTGGGCATGTTTCTTCCTGCTGTTAGAAGTCCCACAGATGCAGATGCCCTTCTTACATATGGATTCTGGATGCTGGCACTCTTGAGTGTTACTTTTGGAGTGGGTCTTGCTTCAGTGCATATGGATTTTGTACATGCGGTCAATAAGGTGCGGGGGGGAGTATCAGTTCGGGGGGGTGGGGAATGAAGCTTTCTTGGTATTTTTGTGGCTGTAGCTGAGCTTGTGGTCCAGGTCAGAGACCAGCACTAAGTGCCGTATGGCAGATGGCATTGCCCATTCCAAAACGTGCTTCTCTCTACAGCAGCAGACTTCTCTGATTTCTCACTGCAGTCCTTAGTGACAGATGCAACCGTGAACCCTACCTGGATGTTTATTGTAAGTGCAGAGTATGATTCATTATGTAAGAGAAGCACTGCACACAGCTTTGTTGTGATCTGCCTGGGGTCCAAATGGGGCCATAAATAGTCACTGCAGGTAAATGAATCATAGTTTTCCTTTCCCTTTATTTCTTGGGGCCTATGAAGCATATATACAGTTACACACAATAAAAAAAATAAAAATAAAAATAAAAATAAAAGCACAGATGTAATTACATAAAACTCTTTTGCAAATAGTATCAACAATACTAATAGGGCTAAAAGGTAGCTATGAACCTTAAAGAATGTTTTGAGGTTGTCAGGACCACTTTAAAAGCTGATTTAGTACTAAGTAAAGTTGCTCTGTATCTGATTTTTAATCAAAGCTATCAATAATCTATTGTGTAACACAATGAAAGGAATAACTAGCATAAATATAGAGCACTGCTTATTAAAATCAAGAGACTTGATGGAGGGAAGCACACTGTCAATTTGTGCTAGCTATTTTGTTTTTCTAAACACTCATGTCAGCTACTTCATTCCCTTTATGCAATACTAAGCTCCTGATAGTAATGTGCATTGTGCAACCATGAGCTAAATAGAGCATATATAAATTCAGTTTTCAAATAAAAACAGTACCACAGTGAAAACATGTATCTTTGTGCTAAAGTATGAACTTCACACAATCTGTGCACTACTGACCGTGATACAGAAAACAGGACTAGTGAGGCAAGAACTTCAGTCTGTTGCAGTCAGACGTTTGACGTTGACTTCAGCGGTAACAACAATAATGTCATGGAGGCAGAAGTTATTTTGGGTCTGCTTCACTTTTGCTAAAAGTTCAAAATTCAGAGGAATCAGTTGCTGCCATGTATTTATATGAATGTGTCATAAAAAATAAGGACTTGGCTGAGTACCGTTATTTAAGTTTTGCAGATTTTTGCTGGTTCCCTCTGAAAATGAAACAATATCTCTAATATCTCTCTTCCCATTACTCACACACCTCATGAACTTCTGGAACAGCCTTCCCACTTCCATTCATAAACTTGCAGCCAAATTGCTGCTCACAATCGATTTATACCCAGCTAATTAATGCTCTGTCTGGTGGAGGCGGGGTGAGGTGCACATGCTCTTTTCAAGTTTAAAGAGTACTATCTCTTAGTACCTACTTCACAATATCTTTGTAAACAGCATCACTATCCTCTTCTAGTTTTCATTTTGTTTAGAGTTGCAAAATGTTGTAGGCTTAGTCTTCTCCATATGTTAGTCCTATTCTTTGAAAGGCAAGTGAACTGAATGGTCAGCAACCTCACAGCTAACTCATGTGTATCCTGTTCAGATGTCCCCATCCCCATACTGGAATTTTCAGCAGGAGTTATTGTTGAGAGGTGGACAGAGTGAAGGGGTCTGTTTTGCATATCGGCTGCTGTCCTGCAGCAGATATTCAGTCATGCAGGTTACATCAGCTTTGTTGCCTGTATATATATATGGGTCCTTATGTTGCTATTAGGTGTTTTTTTTTTTTTTTTTTTTTTTCCCCTCCACAATAAGTAGCAGATAATGTGCTTTGTTGTCTTAAGGTAAAGGTCTTGAGGTAGCATTTCACTCAAATGTCAGTGTATGGTACATGTTACCATACTGCTGAATTTTTTTTTGCATTAGCTGTAAATGTGTTAAGCAGTGCAGTCTATACATGCCTTTCTCTCAGCTCGTGTCCAGCTCTGTACATCACTGACTTTGGTCATTCTTGCAGCTACCTGCAATGCTCCAAAATGCCTTTCCTTACTGTACCTAAGAGAAGAATGAAGACAGAGGCTGCTTCCACAGTGGAAGAGCTGAGAATATCCTCTAGCAGATCTCTGACTGCAGCTTTCCTTGGTCAGTTGCGTGTGTGTGTTGAATTACTGGGGGTGGGAGGGCTTGGTGGCTGTTGGCATTCTGGTTTAGTTTACGGTTACTGTACTACAGCTGATTGCAGTCGTGACGAGAAATTGCCTCCAAACAGGAGGAGTAGTACTGTCAGTTGTTGCTTTTGCAAAAATAATGGTGTGTTCATATGTCTTTAAAGGTTAACAAACTCATCCATTGTTTCATGCAGCATGTGCCACATTACATTACGAAGACAGAGCACTGGTGTTGAATCACTTCCAGATTTCATTGTAGATTATTTCTCAGTAATGTGAAAAATCCTCCAATGTTAAAACACCTTTTTTTTTTTTTTTTTTTTTTTTTTTTTTTTTTTTTCTCCTTAAGTCTTTTTGGATAACTCTGCACCAATTATTTCAGTTTGTCATCCGTGATGGTATTATGTTCTTCCCTTAGTGTGGTGTGTTCATGATTCTTTCTGTGATAGAATAGCTTCAGAATAGCTTCAAGGTAGAAGCAGAGTACAACATCCTTACTTGCACTATAGTGGTTTATGTGGTAAGATAAGGGGACAATTTTTGTACATCTGAAAATAATGGGGGAAGTTTAAGATTTGATTAAAGTGAGGCCATCTGCATGGGGTTCCGGAACTTAGATGGGAAACCAAAAACTAGGTTTGGCCTTCCCATTGAACTGCAGAAAGTGTGCTAAGTGCTTGAAGTGTTTATTCAAAACTATCTTGTTTTGATATCTAATAACATTTGTATTTTGTTGGAAAAGACATTTGCTAAAACAGGCAGCTTATGTGACCTGAAAGATGTAGTTTAAGGAAATAAACCCAAACTGAAAACATTAATAAATAAACAGTTTGGGCTTGCATCACTATAATAACTGACTGATTTGTACCCATGTAACTCAATATCCTCCCTGTATAAAATTAATGTGGAAAATCAAGGTCAGCATGTTGTTTCGTTTTGTTGATCGTAACAAAAACCAAGTATAATTCTTTTCTTGCATGCTTTGTCATTGAGATTCTTTTTTGTTTGTTTGTTTGTTTCTGTTGTTGCTGTTATATGCCTTCTACTTTTTCTTCAATTTTGTTAGAAATGGGTAAAAAGAATATGTTCACAGTATTAATTCTCTGAATTCTTGTAAGTGCGTGTGCTAATGAGAGTAATTGTCAGCTAAAATTACTACTTACAGTTCAGTAGTTATTAGAGAAATAAATGGAACATATGTATATAGTTTTAAATATCTTAGAATCACAGACTGGTTGAGGCTGAAAGGGGATCTCTGGAAATCATCCAAACCATTCTAGAAACACCTAGAGCAGGTTGCTTGGGATCTTTTACAATTCAGTCTTGAATATCTCCAAGGATGGAGAGACTACAGCCTCTCTAGGCAACTTGTGCCAGTGTTGAATCACCTTCACAGTAATTTTTTTTCTTATTTTTAAGTAGAATATCCTGTATTTCAATTTTTGCCTGTTGTCCTTTCATTTAGCACCACTGACAAGAGTCTGACATTGTCATCTTATTCCTTCCAATCAGATATTTATACACATTGAGATAAGATCCCCCGAGCCTTCTCTTCTGCAGGCTGAAGAATCACAGTTCTCTCAGTCTCTCCTCATGTACCAGATGTGCCAATCCTTTGGTCATCTTACAAACTTGCTTCAGTGTGTTCATACCGCTCTTGTGCTATGGAGCCTAGAACTGTGCACCGTACTCCAGGTGTAAAATAATCAGATGTATATTAGGTAAAAGTCCTGTGTTAGGAACATCAGCTTCCCTTGATAAACATTTCTTAATCTGAAAGTTTAAAATTAGTTGGAAAACATTCTCTACTTCTTCATTAAAGTTGCAGTAGTAAATGGTTATGGGCTTGTCATTGTCTGGGATCTGAATGTAGGTTTTACCTACTTTCAAAACTAGCAATAAATATTTGCAGTGTGAATACAAAGGATGAATATAGTGGATGCAGACACCTGTTGTGGTTTAGCCCGGCTGGCAGCTAAACACCACACAGCCGTTCGCTCACCCTCTCCCCTCCCTCTCTGGGATGGGGGAGAGAAACGGGAAAGTGAAGTCTGTGAGTTGAGATAAAGACTGTTTATTAAGACAGGGAAAAGAATAACAACAACAATAATAATAATAATAGTATTAATAGTAATAATGTGTACGAAATGAGTGATGCACAATGCAATTGCTCACCACCCGTTGACCGATGCCCAGCCTATCCCCGAGCAGCCGGCCCCCCCCACCCCGGCTAGTCACCCCTATATATTGTTCAGCATGACGTCAGATGTATGGAATACCCCTTTGGCCAGTTTGAGTCAGCTGTCCTGGGTCTGTCCCCTCCCAGCTCCTGCTGCACCCCTAGCCTGCTTGCTAGCAGGACATAGCGAGAAGCTGAAAAGTCCTTGGCTTGGTGTAAGCACTGCTCTACAACAGTTAAAACATCAGCATGTTATCAGCGCTCTTCTCATCCTAATCCAAAACATAGCACCCTGCCAGCTACTAGGAGGAAAATTAACTCTGTCCTAACTGAAACCAGGACAGATATCCACCCCTTATTCCATACCATTTATGTCATGCTCAGGTTACACTCTTTCCAATACCTTCTAATTAATCACCATTTTCATCTATGATATATAGCAATCATGGTAGTGATGACATACAGTATTATATGATAATTAACATACTACAATTCAACTTATGGGCTATTCTCACCCAGTATTAGGTCCCCTTGAGGTACACACCGGACCTCCCCATTCTTTTGCATTACCCACCAAGTGCATCCAGGTCCCTGAGCAAAAGCAATCCCACGAATGGGTTTGCCTTTTCCTGAGGCGGGAGTAGCCCAGACTGTCTTACCCAGCATGTTTCTTACGTGCACTACAGGAACTTTATCCCCTTCTACAGTGCATAACAGGTTTGATTGGGCAGGTCCAGCTCGGTTGGCAGATCCCCTAGTATTGACTAACCAGGTGGCCTTTGCCAAATGTGTTTCCCAATTTTTGAATGTCCCAGCACCCATTGCTTTCAGTGTAGTCTTTAACAGTCCATTGTATCGTTCAACTTTCCCGGAGGCTGGTGCATGATAGGGGATGTGATACACCCACTCAATACCATGTTCTTTGGCCCAAGTGTCTATAAGGTTGTTTCGGAAATGAGTCCCATTGTCTGACTCAATTCTTTCTGGGGTGCCATGTTGCCATAGGACTTGCTTTTCAAGGCCCAGGATAGTGTTCCGGGCGGTGGCATGGGGCACAGGATATGTTTCCAGACATCTGTTGGTTGCTTCCACCATTGTAAGTACGTGGCGCTTGCCGTTGCGGGTTTGAGGGAGTGTGATGTAATCAATCTGCCAGGCCTCTCCATATTTGTATTTCAGCCATCGTCCTCCATACCAGAGAGGCTTTGACCGTTTGGCTTGTTTAATTGCAGCACATGTTTCACAATCATGAATAACCTGTGCTATAGTGTCCATGGTCAGGTCCACCCCTCAATCACGAGCCCATCTGTATGTTGCATCTCTACCTTGATGGCCTGAGCTGTCATGGGCCCATTGGGCTATAAATAATTCACCTTTATGTTGCCAGTCCAGGTCCACCTGGGCCACTTCAATCTTAGCAGCCTGATCCACCTGCTGGTTGTTTTGATGTTCTTCAGTAGCCCGATTCTTGGGCACATGAGCATCTACATGGCGTACCTTTACAACCAGGTTCTCTACCCGGGCAGCAATATCTTGCCACAATGCAGCAGCCCAGATGGGTTTGCCCCGGCGTTCCCAGTTGTTCTGCTTCCATTGCTGTAGCCACCCCCACAGGGCATTTGCTACCATCCATGAATCAGTACAGAGATAGAGAACTGGCCACTTTTCTCGTTCAGCAATATCTAAGGCCAGCTGAACGGCTTTCACTTCTGCAAACTGACTCGATTCGCCTTCTCCCTCAGCAGCTTCTGCAACTCGTCGTGTAGGACTCCATACAGCAGCTTTCCATCTCCGATGCTTTCCCACAATATGACAGGACCCATCAGTGAACAGGGCATATTTCTTGTCATTTTCTGGTAGCTTGTTGTACAGTGGGGCTTCTTCAGCACGGACCACTTCCTCCTCTGATGATATCCCAAAGTATTTGCCTGCTGGCCAGTCCATAATCACTTCCAAGATTCCTTGGCGACTGGGGTTTCCTATTCGAGCCCGCTGAGTAATCAGTGCAACCCACTTGCTCCATGTAGCATCAGTTGCATGACGTGTAGAGGGGACCCTTCCTTTGAACATCCAACCCAGTACCGGCAGTCGGGGTGCCAGGAGGAGCTGCGCTTCAGTACCGACCACTTCCGAAGCAGATCGAACTCCTTCATATGCTGCTAATATCTCCTTTTCGGTTGGAGTATAGCGGGCCTCAGATCCTCTGTATCCCCGACTCCAAAACCCCAGGGCTTGACCTCGAGTTTCCCCAGGTTCTTTCTGCCAGAGGCTCCAGGTGGGACCATTCTCCCAGGCTGCGGTGTAGAGCACATTCTTTACATCTGGTCCTGTTCGGACTGGCCCAAGGGCTACTGCATGAACTATTTCCTGTTTAATTTGTTCAAAGGCTTGTCGTTGCTCAGGGCCCCATTCAAAAGCATTCTTCTTACAGGTTACTTGGTAGAGCGGGTTTACAATCAGACTGTAATTTGGAATATGCATTCTCCAAAACCCCACGACACCTAGGAAAGTTTGTGTTTCCTTTTTGCTAGTTGGTGGAGACATAGCTGTTATTTTGTTGATCACATCCACTGGGATTTGACGACGTCCATCTTGCCATTTTATTCCTAAAAACTGGATCTCTCGTGCAGGTCCTTTAACTTTATTTTGTTTTATGGCAAAACCGGCCTTCAGAAGGATTTGGACTATTTTCTTCCCTTTCTTGAAAACTTCCTCTGCAGTGTCACCCCACACAATGATGTCATCGATGTACTGCAGGTGTTCAGGAGCTTCCCCCTGCTCCAGCGCAGACTGGATCAGTCCACGGCAAATGGTAGGGCTGTGTTTCCACCCCTGGGGCAGCCGATTCCAAGTATATTGGACTCCCCTCCAAGTGAAAGCAAACTGTGGCCTGCACTCTGCTGCTAGAGGGATGGAGAAAAATGCATTAGCAATATCAGTTATGGCATACCACTTGGCTGCCCTTGATTCCAGTTCATAGTGGAGTTCTAGCATGTCCGGCACTGCAGCACTCAGTGGTGGCGTGACTTCGTTCAGGCCACGATAGTCCACTGTTAGTCTCCACTCACCATTAGACTTTCGCACTGGCCATATGGGACTATTAAAAGGTGAATGAGTCTTGCTGATCACTCCTTGGCTCTCCAGTTGACGAATTAGCTCGTGGATGGGAATCAGAGAGTCTCGGTTGGTGCGATATTGCCGCCGGTGCACAGTTGTGGTAGCGATTGGCACTTGCTGTTCTTCAACCCTCAGCAACCCCACAACAGAAGGGTCCTCTGAGAGACCGGGCAAGGTAGACAACTGTTTAATGTCCTCTGTCTCTAAGGCAGCTATGCCAAAAGCCCAGCGGAACCCTTTTGGGTCCTAGAAATATCCTCCTCTAAGATAGTCTATGCCAAGGATGCACGGAGCATCCGGGCCAGTCACAATACGGTGCTTTTGCCACTCATTTCCGGTTAGACTCACTTCAGCCTCCAATACAGTTAACTGCTGGGATCCCCCCGTCACGCCATAAACACAGATGGGCTCTGGCCCTTTACAGCTTGATGGCATTAGAGTACATTGTGCACCGGTGTCTACTAAAGCCTTATACTTCTGTGCGTCTGACGTGCCAGGCCATCGAATCCACACAGTCCAATAAACTTGATTGTCCCTTTCCTCCCCCTGGCTGGAGGCAGGGCCCCTCTAGTCCTGGTCAGAATCTTCGTTTCTGTGTTTAAAGGACTGCCTGCTAGAAGTTGGAGCAGCAAACTTTTCAGAGAACCCCTTTTTCCTGATTGTTTTCTTTTGTAACTCACGTACCCGTGCCTCTAGGGTCGCAGTAGATTTTCCATCCCATTTTGTCATGTCCTCTCCATGGTCACGTAGGTAAAACCACAGGGTGGCGCGGGGTGTGTACCCACCATATTGTCTTCTTTGCACGGATGAACGTTTACCCCTAATAGCCGAGACACTGGTTTGTACAGGTGGGGAAGAAAATACACTCTCTTTAAGTTGGTGGACCTCTTCAGAAAGTTTCTCCAAAGTATTCTCTTTTAGTTGGTGGCCACTGGTTCGTTCAGGTGGGGGGGAACATAAATTCTCTTTAAGTCGGTGGAACTCTTCAGAGAGTTTCTTCACAGCCGAGACGCAGGCCTGTAGGGAAGAGGAGAGACTTTCTTCGTACTGCTGGAGTTGTTTAGCCAATTCATCCACTGTGGGTTCGTCACCATCTTTCCAGGTTATTATTGCCAATGAGCTGGCATATGATAATGGTGCACTCTGTACAAACTTCCGCCACATGGGTCGTGTACACTGGACTTCATCTGGATCTGTGGATATTTGTGCGTCGTCTAGGTCCTTATAAATTACCTCCCGTACGGCTAATTCCCTCAGGTACTGAATTCCCTTCTCCATGGTGGTCCACTTGACTGGTAGACATACAAGTTCTTCCTTGAAGGGATACCTTTCCTTCACAGCTGACAGGAGACGCCTCCAGAGGCTGTGAGATCGTGCTCCATCTCCAATTGCTTTGTCAATGCCTGCATCTCTAGCAAGGGATCCCAGCCGCCTGGCTTCCCTGCCCTCCAATTCCACACAATTGGCTCCAGTGTCCCAGCACCGGAGCAGCCAGGTGGCAAGCTGCTCACCTATACAGCGACCAAAATCTTTTCGCACATCTTGTAGCTCACGCTGGTATAGGGTTCGGGTAGTTACTGTTGATTTTTCGACATCCTCATCCTCATCTTCATCCTCCTGCACATTTGATGGCCCAGCCTCGTCTTCTCCATACCTAGACCTAGCAGAAGACTGTCTGCGTTCTAAACGACCTGAGTCTCTATACCATTTTTTCACCTTGTCTACAGGGGCAACTTACACTGCTACAGCTCGCTTCTCTGACCCAGCTACAGGGTCTGCCACAGGGGTTGGAATACCCTCTGCAGGGGCGACTTGCACTGCTACGGCTCGTTTCTCTGACCCAGCCACAGGGTCTGCCACAGGGGTTGGAATACCCTCTGCAGGGGCAACTTGCACTGCTATGGCTCATTTCTCTGACCCAGCCACAGGGTCTGCCACAGGGGTTGGAATACCCTCTGCAGGGACAACTTGCACTGCTACAGTTCGTTTCTCTGACCCAGCCACAGGAGTGGGAGCGGCTGCAGGAGCTGGAGCAGCTGCAGGGGCTGGAGTGGCTGTGGGAGCTGGAACTGGAACGGCTGCGGGAGCTGGAACTGGAACGGCTGCGGGAGCTGGAGCTGGAGCGGCTGCGGGAGCTGGAGTGGCTGCAGGGTCTGTCACTAGGTTGATAGTAGCATCAATTGCAGCTCGATAGGCACAAGCCGGACCCCAGCACGCTACAGTGATTTGTGTCACTTTGGAACTGCCAGAGTCATGACACCTTTTTTTCAAGCATTCTACCAGTTTTTTAGGATTTTGCAGTTGTTCAGGGGTGAATGTCCAAAACACTGGAGGTGCCCACTGCCCTAGAAACCTGCCCATATCCTCCCACACTCCCTGCCACTCGCAACTATCCCGCCTCAAGACAGATCTCCGGATGAGATTCCTAAGTAGTTGTTTAACCTTAAACAAAACCTGAAGCCATTCAGGAGACATAACAACAAGAACATGCTGGTCTGAGTATCCCAAGGATATTCAACATCTTGGAGAACTATCGTAACTAGCTCGGGGGATAAGAGGGTGGTGAAGGAGAAAGGGAGAGTGAACAGGTAGGAAAAAATATCTTCCCCTGTCCCCTCCACAGATTGGCTCCCTGATGAAAAAAGGCAATAGGTGTAATTGCTTTATAGGTGTAATTGTAATAGTTTCTGAGATATGGTTTCTGAAGTATAGAGTCGACGACAGTGCTGAGTACAAATACCAGGTTAGAGTCATGACCAGAAATCTCATCATTTCATAAGCCATCGTTACACCACACAGTACCATAACAATCTTAAACCAGGGCCCGGAAAGGATAAACAGCGCGACAGGGAGCACATACAGAAAGTAACGTGCTATAAAACTCAATTTGGGAAACAGGCACAGCAGACTTGAGATTAAGGCAATCAACATTGTGACTAGCAACTATTAAGCAGATCGAATACTTATACCAATTTTAGTTTAACACACTCTGGTCAAATCTGTCGATATCTCAACCCTTCGGGCCCCACGTTCGGCGCCAAAAGGGCTGTTGTGGTTTAGCCCGGCTGGCAGCTAAACACCACACAGCTGTTCGCTCACCCTCCCCCCTCCCTCTCTGGGATGGGGGAGAGAAACGGGAAAGTGAAGCCTGTGAGTTGAGATAAAGACAGTTTATTAAGACAGGAAAATAATAATAATAATAATAATAATAATAATAATAATAATAATAATAATAATAATAATAGTATTAATAATAATAATGTGTACAAAATAAGTGATGCACAATGCAATTGTTCACCACCCGTTGACCGACGCCCAGCCTATCCCCGAGCAGCCGGCCCCCCCACCCCAGCTAGCCACCCCTATATATTGTTCAGCATGATGTCAGATGGTATGGAATACCCCTTTGGTCAGTTTGGGTCAGCTGTCCTGGGTCTGTCCCCTCCCAGCTCCTGCTGCACCCCTAGCCTGCTCGCTAACAGGACAGAGCGAGAAGCTGAAAAGTCCTTGGCTTGGTGTAAGCACTGCTCTACAACAATTAAAACATCAGCATGTTATCAGCGCTCTTTTCATCCTAATCCAAAACATAGCACCCTACCAGCTACTAGGAGGAAAATTAACTCTGTCCTAACTGAAACCAGGACAACACCAATAGTTTAGAGTTAGTTTTTATAAATGAGTGTAGTCATATGCATACATATGGAATCTCTGTGTAACGTTAGGATGTGATCAGGGGAGCAGAGTGGCTGCAGCTTTTTTTGCTCTTAAAGGAATGCCACTCCTTTGTAACATCTTTCCATAAGACTATGGATATGTCCTTTTTCCTGCCTCCAAATTAAATTATCCTGGCAAACCCAATGTAATTATGCAAACTTTGTGAACCATTCAGGTCAAATTTGGTGCCAGCCTATGTGGTTTCACTGAGGGCAAATCATGCCTGAGAAATTTGGTGATTTTCAATGATGGGGTTACAGTGTTGGTGGATAATGAAAGAGCAACTAACATCATCTACCCGGACTTGTGCAAAGTGTTTATCACCATGCTGCCCAATATCCTTGACTCTAAATTGGAGAGACATGGATTTGACAGGTGGACCACCCCATGAGTAAGGAATTGGCTGAATGGCTGCTCTCAAACAGTTGTGGTCGATGGTTTCATGTTCAGGTGGAGATCAGTGACAAGTGGTGTTCCTCAGATGTCGGAACTGGGACTGATGCTGTTCAACATCTTTGTCAGCAACATGAACAACGGGACTGAGTTCACCCTCAGCAAGTTCGCCAATGACAGTAAGGTCAGTGGTGCAGTGGACACACTGGAGGGAAGGGATGCTATCCAGAGGGACCTGGACAGGCTTGAGAAGTGGGCCTGGGTGAACCTCATGAAGTTCCATAAGGCCAAGTGCAAGGCCCTGCACCTAGGTCAGGGCAATCCCAAGCACAAATACAGGCTGGGTGGAGAATGGATTGAGAGCAGCTCTGAGGAGAAGGACCTGGGGGTATTGGTTGACGAGAAGCTCAACATGAGCTGGTAATGTGTGCTTGCAGTCCAGATAGCCAACTGTGTCCTGGACTGCATCAAAAGCTGCGCGGCCAGCAGGTCAGGGGAGGTGATTGTCCCCCTCTACTCTGCTCTTGTGAGACCCCACCTGGAGCACTGCATTCAGCTCTGGGGGCCCCAGCACAAGAAGGATGTGGACCTATTAGAATGAGTCCAGAGGAGGGCCATGAAGATGATCAGAGGGCTGGAGCACCTCTCCTATGAAGGCAGTCAGAGGGAGTTGGGGTTGTTCAGCCTGGGGAAGAGAAGGCTCTGGGGAGACCTTATAGTGGCCTTCCAGTACCTATAGGGGTCGGTCCTAGAGGAAAACTGGAGAGGGACTCTTTGTCAGGGGGTGTAGTGATAGAAAAAGAGGTGACAGTTTTAAACTAAAAGAGGGTAGATTTAGATCATCTATAACGAAGAAATTTTTTCCTATGAGGGTGGTGAGGCAATGGATCAGATTGCCCAGAGAAGCTGTGGATGTCTCATCCCTGGAGGTGTTCAAGGCGAGGTTGGATGGGGCTTTGAGCAACCTGATCTTGTGGGTGGCATCACTGCCTGTGGCAGGGGGGTTGGAACTAGATGGTCTTTAAGGTCTGTTCCAGTCCAAATCATTTTATGATGCTATGATCCTACTAGTCCCAACTTTTCTGCAGGCCTTTCATTTTCTTTTCCTAACCCCTGTCCTCTTTTCCATCATAACAGTTTCTGGTGCTTATGCAACTTCTGACCTTTATTCATGTCACTGTCAGCAGCTATCAGAACAATGTTTCGGGCTGTTAAACATGCATGTTTGTCTGACTGTTCTTGAATGCTGACTTAGGAAGATCAACATCAAATTTCTTAGGTTTGTCTTTAGAATTTCAGGTGACTCTCTGGCATTTATCTTAGTAACAAAATTGTTCTCTTTGTGCGTCTTTTGCATCCTAGTAGGAGATTGTACCATGTAGGATCTGAAAGCATTGGTATTGCTTCTTTCTTAGTTTCCAATGAACAAATGTCATAGAATGTGAGTGTTTGGATTTGTTGTGGTTTAGCCCGGCTGGCAGTCAAACACCACACAGCCGTTCGCTCACCCTCCCCCCTCCCTCTCCGGGATGGGGGAGAGAAACGGGAAAGTGAAGCCTGTGAGTTGAGATAAAGACAGTTTATTAAGACAGGGAAAAGAATAACAACAACAACAATAATAACAATAGTATTAATAGTAATAATGTGTACGAAATAAGTGATGCACAATGCAATTGCTCACCACCCGTTGACCGATGCCCAGCCTATCCCCGAGCAGCCGGCCTCCCGTCCACCCCGGCTAGTCACCCCTATATATTGTTCAGCATGATGTCAGATGGTATGGAATACCCCTTTGGCCAGTTTGGGTCAGCTGTCCTGGGTCTGTCCCCTCCCAGCTTCTGCTGCATCCCTAGCCTGCTCGCTAGCAGGACAGAGAGAGGCTGAAAAGTCCTTGGCTTGGTGTAAGCACTGCTCTACAACAATTAAAACATCAGCATGTTATCAGCGCTCTTCTCATTCTAATCCAAAGCATAGCACCCTGCCAGCTACTAGGAGGAAAATTAACTCTGTCCTAACTGAAACCAGGACAGGATTATAAACACGAAATCATATGAGAATACTTCAGTTAATAATTATTTTCATTAGCTGACTTAAATCTTAGCAAACAGAGTCTTTACTATTGTGATAGTGTGTAACCACCAAGGTTTTTTGACTGAACTGAGAGGTTAACAGTAGCTTGATTAGTATCCTGGAAAATATAGTGTAGTAGAAAGATATGAGACAAAACAGCTGCATGGAAAACAAACAAAAACAAAACCAAGAAACAACACAACAACAAAACCAAAAGAAATGCAAAACAAGCCTCAAAACATTATATTGCTACACAGAGCAATCTTTAAAGTAGGGATGGATGGATGGATGGATGGATGGATGGATGGATGGATGGAAGGATGGGTGGATGGATGGATGGATGGGTAAGTTGTGCAGCAAAAAGTCATAGTACTGCAGGTGCTGAGGATGTTGAGTTAGGAAAAAAAAAAAAAACCACAATTACTGTGCCAGAAGGAGAACTTTTTACTTAACACAGGCTTTACATAGGCTGTTTCATTCTTCAGGTTGGCTTGAGTGATTTTTTTTTTTCCCCTACTTCTAAGGTGGTCTACACTGAATAAATTTGATTTGACTTTAATAAAGCTGTTCCAGCTTATGTTAACTGAGACACTGGCCTTTTGTCATTAAGCAGTACCAGTCATTCGGGAGGTTTCCATATGGCTGTGAGAGAAGTTGGTGTCTGATTCATGGGACTTGTGTTCTTTGTGTCAGGAGAAATTAGAACCCTAGTGCTTGTGAAGATAATAATGTGTAGGAATCACAGTGATGAGTATCTAAGGCTTAATTTCATTGTTTACTAAGGAATCATAGTCTAAGGTTGATTAAAGCTAGACATACATAGTAATTTTACATTTAGATGCAGGGTAGCTGATGGAAATGTCTTTCAAAATCTTCAGGAGAAAAAAAAAAAAGTCCTTTAAAATCATAAAAGTCATCAAAAATCCTTTTGAAGTCTTCTGTTCACTAGCGAATCTTTTCTGAATATCAGTTGCAAGATGGTAAGTGTTGTATGAAGCCATCTTTGTGGTAAACCTGCATCTTAAGAATGACTGCAGTATATTGTTTCTAGGAGATGAATGTTTGGCCGGCATCTTCACACTTCAAGTTTCTTAAAAAGAAAAAAAAAAAAAAAAAGAAAAAAGGAGGAAAGAAGATCCCACTTTTCTAGTACTTCAACAGAATATTTAATATTTTCTCCCTAATTTGGTAGTCTCCTGCAAAGCTACTTCTGGCTTTGAATATAAATTATTTCAGAGATTGACTGTTTAAAAGACATTAATCAATCAAGGACATAAAATAGAGTACCAAACGCAAAAGCTAATAAATAGCTCTCTAGATGAATTCTTTCTTTGGTAAACATGTAAACAACCCTTACTTGATGCTTTGTAATTTTAAGTCAGGTGTTATTAATAATAAACTTGTAAAAAGGATGCAGGATCTACATTTTTGAAGATCTTGTTCTTCATTTGCTAAATATGAAGCGTACTTCTGTTTAGTTTTCATCACTTCTGACAGTGACATCTTATAATACAGCATTAATGTCCTAATACTATGTGACAGCTTCTCAAATGATTTTTGTTTCTTTTATAGCTATCTTTTGAGAAAGTGGCAAGCCTCAGAGGGAATTGAGAATGTTACAAAACCTTAATTTTCTGAAAATCTTGTTCTAAAGTTCTTGTTTTAATAACTGGTTTGTACAGGCACAATACTTCTCCCAAGTTCATCTATTACTTCTCAGCTTAGTTTAGTTTATTGATGAAAAAATGAGGTATCATTGTTATCATTGTGAATTACAGAGATGATATGTCTTTCTTCTATGCATGGTTTCATGGACATAATGAAACAAAGTCGTCTGTTGCATGAATGCTAATTCACTATAATTACATCTTGATCAAGTGGGAAGAACTATTAGATTTTATGCTAATTAAATGTCTGTTTTGAACAGATTAGATTGTTACCTGGCTTTTTGTAGAGTAACCATAGTCTTGCAACACTACAGAGTAATTGTTCTTTGAAGAACTTTGTTTTATACTTTTGTGAGCCTGTGTGCTTAGAGGAAAATACCTTATCATCTTTCTTTTTTTCTAACATAGAGCAGTAGCAAATATATGTACATTTAAGGTTTTCTTCCAGTGAAGGAGATGTTTTTGTAGTTCTCATGCACTTCCTAATATGGACTGCCATGCAATAAAGATTTAGGAAGCACGGTAAAATGTTTTTGTCAATGTAAACTGTTTAATCTGGGTAAAAATTCCTTAAATATGCAAACAAACAGTGATAATAAAATTTTGTTACAATTTCAGTAGTAGTAGACATTATGAGGTGATTCATAACAAAGCCTTTTTTTCTTAGCAGTATCCTTTATCTTTGATTTCCTTCTGCTTCTGATTTTCATATTGTATTTGAGATGCAAATTATGTGTACTATAAATTAACATACAAAGAACACTGTGTTATTGTGTCTATAGACTACTTACAAAATTTTTATCTCATGAGTTAATATGCGCTGTATGTAATTGTCTCTGTTCATGCATGTATGTCCTCTAGTGGAAGCTCTGTAGAAAAAAATAGCTCTGAAGAATGAGATTTCTTTGAAAGAATGGTTGTCTTTAAGGACATCAAAGGGGAATAAATTATCTTAGTGTTTTCTGTACCACTTCTGAGAAACAGTGAAACTGTAAAAACTCTGGAGAGATTGACAGGCTAAGTTGAGTGTTTGCAAGATGGGTAGTGCGGTCTTCTGAATCGCTGTAGTATGTGTATTATCAGGAAAGAAATTGCAGTACGTGCATTATTGGGAAAGAAATCTGGAAAGTGATTAGTCCACTTTCCTAAATGAGAAAGCAAACGTTACACTAAATTCAGCAAGATTTTAACAGTTCTCTTATTATAAGGGTCTGTGGTGTTATTCTGCAAATAATTTACCTGGATGAATGTTGGTGCAGTGTTACCAGCTTGATTTGCAGATTGCTTTGGAACTCTGCTTCTTGTCCTTGCCTTATGTAACAAGATTGTTCATTTTCACTAGAGGCATAAAGGAATCATAACTAAAAGTAGGAATAAGAATTACTAGTGAATTTTGTTCTTTCCTGGAAAAACCTCAGGATGTCTCAGGCACTGGGACTACTGGGATAGAATGAAGGACTCATAAAATACAGGACAAAAGAAAGGAAAGAAAGAGAGGGATGCTGATGGCCAAGGAGGCAGGTGTCACTTGACTGTTTTTTCCAGTTAGAAAAGAAAGATGAAATTAGAGCAAAAAACTTTCCAGTCACAAACTCAGTTTATGATATTATCTAAAATGCCATGACTTTTCAGTGTGGTGGTCTATGTTTTATGTAAGAATAGATGACTGGGAAGAAAAGAACAAACTGTCTATGAATCCAGGACCCTTCTGTTGCAGGCAGATCATATAATGTTTGTTATAGTTTATCTAACTCCACTTTAAGTATATCTAGCTTTTTCTGTTTTTCCTTGTTCTTTTCTTCGTACTCTTCCCAGTCAAAGTTTATTTCTAACAGTTGGTGTAATAGCTGGGAATCTTCCCCCCCTGCCCCCTCCCCCCCCCCCCCCATTTATTCATTTATTTATTTATTTATTTATTCCTGGTGTTCCCACTCAGCACAGGTAGTTCTTGAGTATCTCTTCCTCTGCCTGTAATTCTACTTAGGTACATTGATAAAAGCAGTTAGACTCCTTTATTAATTCAGACTCTCCCTTCTTTTGAGGAAACGGAGTCTTTCTGTCCCTCTTTTGATTGAGGTTAGTCCTTCTAGAAATGTACACAGTACTGTGGGGAGGTCTGACCAGAGCTTTGTATAGTGTTTCTTATGTCTGCTAATTTTTGATAATTATCAAAAAATTATTTCTTTTCATACATCCTGAAGTTGCATTTCCATTTTGGTACTGGGTTGGCATTAATACCCATTCAGTGATCACCTTGTCCACACGGGTCTATGCATTACTGAACTTCCAATTTGTAGCACAAAGCTGTTTAGTTTGTCCTAGTAGTTGTGATCTTGCATATTGCACGTTGGAAATTTTATTCCTCTTTCAGACGTAAGATTTACTTCATCCTGTGTGCATTGCCTTCTATCTCTGCTGAATCAGCAGTTTTCCTCAAAGCATTTGCAACTTTTGTGACAGGGTGATTAATAAAAAGATCGTATGAGATTAGGCAAAGAATGGCTAAGGAGTTTCAATGTTGTTTCCTCTGGAGCCAAATACACTGCTTTTCGCATATCTAGAAAATCAGTTAGTGTATAAAGTAAGCAGCAATCTACCTTGGCGGTGGCTTTTCAAACACTCAAACACTCTGCAATTATGCTGTGGGATGTCTTGCCTCTGTGTAGTATGGTGCATATGTTTTTTTTTGTTTGTTTGTTTTTGTTTTTTAATGTCTGTAAAACAACAATGGACAATATTAACAAGAGAACAGTCACTAAATGCATAGAACTGCCTAGAAGCTGACTAAATGTATAGAATGAAGCACATGCCCTGGGCCTCAGGTGGCTATAACATGGGACGGTGCTTAAGGAGGGTACTTGCTGTGCTCCTGTCCTGTAGCATCCGTTTCTGATCATTGCTGGTGATGAGATGACAAGCTCTTGTCTCATCCAGTGTGCCCATTCTTATGTAGTTTATCATAGTTCAGCCAATTTTACTTACTGCCTTTATCTCTTTTTCATGTTCCCCAAAGTTAAAGGGTTTCTGAAGTTAAGTTAAATATAAATGTAATATAATACATTTTTCTCTGTCACCAGCTATCTCATTTGAGTGGCAGGATTAGCAACTCTTTCTGCTGGCCCTAGAGATAACTCTGTTAGCATTTCCAGAACAGCAGATCTGAGCTCATCCCATGCTGCTCACCTTGGCACATTGTTTCTAAGCTTTAATTTCTGTCTCTTGGTGCTTGCATATTCATAACTGATAGGCATAAAAGCCAAGTAGTTCAACCACCACTCTTGAAAGCTAATACAGATTGAAATTTGAGGGCCATCTGTCTTTAAATTATACTGACAACCATATTACTTCATTTTCTTCAGCAAATCTGAAGAATCTTTCACTTCTTGATATCAGCTGTAAAGTCAAATTCAGGTTGTTAATGAATGTATCATTAAAGAGATCTTCTTTACTGTTCGGTCTTGTTTTAATGAAGTCTTGGTGGACTATTCATTTCTGTGTGCTCTTTGAGGTAGTTACCAAGTTAGCTGTGGAAGTTTAGGACTATGATGCTGATTGTTTTTGCAGTTTTACTTGAATAATTTGCCATCCCCCTCCTTATCCAGATTCATGAGCTCTTCAGTTAACCTTGTTAATCAGTTCCCTATATTCTGCCAGTCTTTTTTTTTTTTTTTTTTTTTTTTTTTTTTAAAGTAAAGACCTATTTCTCTTTGCTCTTTCATTTTAAAGTAAGCGTGTCGATCTGCTATTGTTTTATGCGGGGCTACTGCTATGATTGCTCTTTTTGCAGGGCCTGAAAGAAGGTCTGGAAACAGTATAATCTTTTATGGAAGCAGTAACTAGTTGGGAAGGATATTTATCCTTAGGAATACTTGCGTATTACCATTAATGCATGCAACTTTGCGTATGTTACTGGATGTACTTGAGTTAGGAGGAGATGGGAATTGCAAGTACCAGCCAATGAACAGTGAAGCAGATTCTGCAGGTTTAGTTTGTAACGTAGCTTCAAAGACTAATAGTTACCAAACACCTTTATAAGACAATGGTTGTACCACAGTAGTATTATTAAATGATTGTTACAGTAACTTGAATGGCAGATATTGAGACTGTAAAGAGATGAGCTATACAAGAATTCACGAAATGACAGAAAGTGATGTTGGTCTTCAGATCCTGAGTAATGTCTGTACAGTCTGGCAAGGAAATTTAAAATGTTAGGAATACAACTTTAGGATGGGCTTTCTCTGAAATTACTCCTTGCTGTTCCTATTTTCTTTCCCTTGTACGAGCTTCTCCTTATTCCCCTTAAATTGCAGCTCTTATTTTTATGAAAGAGTATGTCCTCTGTGATTTTTTTATATGGTGGTAGTCTCGTGTTGCTATTTACAGACTTATATGTGTTTCTTTCGAGATTTTTGTTGTTAATATTTTGTTCATTGGAAATTAGAACATTGTATTATTTCTGTGATGTGCTTGATTAAGAAAGCACATATTTTAGCTCTACTTTTTCTCTGCCTGTTTCCTCAGACCCGGATTATTTTCCAGAAACATATTTCAAAAGATCTTTTCCTGTATTATTACATTTTACAGGAAACAAAAGCTATTTGCATTACTTAAGTTCTGTCCTTGTTCTAAGACAAAGTGATGCTTCTAATTAACTACTGTTAGTAATAGCCTGGCTTAGTTTGTCTTGTGGCAACCCCTTAATTCTCTCAGCATGGGATTGAATTTTTCATAATGCTTCCTGTCTTTCTCGACGGTTAGGTTCATCTGTTATGAAACTATGGCCATGGTGTATGACCCTGGTGGACTTGGAATGTCTTCTCCAGCAGATTTTTTTTTCTCCCCTCTCTGCTGTTGGCTGACCTACGGTAGAGTTTTTCAAGCTCTGGGAAATGTTATATCAAGATACCCAATTAAAAACAAGAGTGATAGCAGCTGAAGATAGAAATTTAAGTGGTTTTCTTTTATGAGGGAGTAAAATTAAATGTCTGTCTCTGCATGCTGTTAACAAACATACTCTATTAGTGAAGTAAAATAATGTCTGAGGGACTGATTTGCTGTAGCATGTTGTATAGTCATGTCAAAGAGCACTGTTCAAAATGGCTCGGTACATTCTAAAGGGCATTAAATACAATTTTGAAGAGCTTTCTTGGATATGCTGACTTAATTTTCCTTCGTCTCCCTTTGCAGACAAATATAGTCTGTTACAGATAGTGTAATGCATTGCTAGATTGCCATGTTCTTCCCATTAGAAAATATCATCCTTTATTATTTGTAACTTTTTGTGTTAAGGCTAAGTAGATTGGAGAGTTCTATACTAAGTTCTGCATCATGCTGGTATTTATTTTTTTCCAAACTTTATTTTAGATTTAAGCGGTTGATCTAGTTCAGAGCAATAAGCATTGGAAAAAAACTAATTGTTTTGATCGTGCTTGAAAGTTGTTTTGACCTTTTCTTTCTGTGTACTATCATAGGAGCATATGCTGTATTTTTTTTTTAAATTGAGGAAGGCTGTATGATGTGACCAGGGGTGTAAATGCACCCTATGATTTGCACTAACAAGTCTGAGTCCAGGACTCCAGCTTGCAAGTCAAAGAGGATTTCTCTTTTCCCCTCCCATGGGTAAGCCAGGACACTTTGCTAAGTTAAGTTGGTGGAGATACACACACCTGAAATGGAAGGAGAAGGCTGGGCAGCAGGTTGAGAATAAACTGAGGTGAGGATGACACAACGCACGTAAACTCTATGCAGAGTTTCTTTTAGTGTGTAAAGGGAAACTTGGCATAGGGGAATGGGAAAATGACCATAAATGAAAAAATGAGATCCTGATATGGCTAAGACCAGCCAGGTGAATGAGAGGTCTGGAAAAAGATGTCATATTTGAGAGGTTTGGGTAGAATCCATGTACTATGTCCCTTTTCTTCAGAGCACTGAGTGAAAAGGCTCCCAGGCTCTCACAGTCTCTCCTTCCTTCTCTAAATGTGCAAAACCCTCTACTAAAAGGTCCAGCTGCTGTGTCAGGTCCTGCATATTATGGCTGTCAATTTTCTTGTTCACTTGTGTACCAGTGGTCTTATAATGATCCGCACGACTCAGCTATCAGCATGATGCCAAATTAAATTTATTTTTTTCCTTTGTTGGTTTTCTTTTAAATTAGGAGATGAAACGTAAAGAAAATTAGTATTTATCTTCAGAATGGTTTCTTTATTGATTTTGATGCAGTTTTCAGTTGCATTCCCTTAACTGTTTACCTTGAGACACTGCCTTACTTACAGTATTTGGTGATGGTCTATGCTTGCTGTGTAAGTAGCTGTGTGATACTGTTATTATAATTACTTGGTGTGGTAGCCCATGCCTTATACACAGCATGATGTTCAGAGATTTTTTGAATGGAGGGTTATTTTCCTGTTGGGCTGTTTGGTGATAAGCATCATTATGATCCTAGAAAGTCTCATACATGTTTAATGAATTTATTTTCACAATACATCTGTGAGGTGAGGGGGTAATATCTCCCATTCACAGAAGTAAGCCTGAAGAGTGCCAAATATAAAACACTACAGACATTGTTTTTCAGTGTACTACGCACTTCATAGCTGCACTGACTTCATCTGTAATTGTTTTTTCTTTGGCAAGTAAGATACAAGTATTTCAAGTCAGATACCAGGAAATAAGGAATATACAACCACAAGGCAGATACAGTTTTGATACCACTGATTTCATGCAGCATCACATGGCTGTGTGATAGAGGCATAGGTAGAGTAAGGGTATTTTTGAAACTCATTTATTAAATTAGCCACTGGATCATCTCCCCCCTCTCTTAGGCTGTGGATTAAGTTCAAAATATTGCGCGTCCAGGTCTGGAATAAAAAGTATATATGCTAGGGGTTCCCACTAAAATTGAAGGAGCAGTTTAAACGTATCAGTTTCTGATTTTTAAGTGTTAGACTTCAGAAAGAACACCAAAGAACTACGATGTTTATGCTGATTTAAGTGGCCTAAGAAAACTGCATCATTTGTACTGAAACTAATGTCTTAAAATGAATCCCTGACTAAAATGAGGGCACTAAAATAATAAGTTATGAGATGGTTTATGTAAAATGAATCAACAGCTAGCTAAAATTAACTAACTGAAATATGGAGAAGTGGAATAGTGTGTCTATCTGTAAACTGCTTTCAGCTGAAGTGCTGTCATAATCTGTGTGCCTTAACAGAGAAAATAGCACCAAAAAGCTGACTGTATTTTCAGGAAGAGATTTCAGCCTGTATTTTCATTATTCTATGTTCTCATAATTCCTTGTGCACAGCCTTTTGCAGCAGGATCTTCTAGTGCTCACATAATGCTCACTGATCACAAAGGCATCAGATATATGCAGCTAGTTATTTAAAAGGTATTTCAGGATCTGTGGAGTCTAATCAGTTTATGGAAATTTTTTCACTTATGATTGATTAAAATAACTATAAACATTAATTTTAAATGATCTGAATTGCACAGTGTTATTATATCAACTGATTTGTACTGTTGAGATATTATTTTCTCTCCTACAGTCTAAATTTATATGTTTCCTGGTTTGAATTTCAGTCTTGTTTTATCTCATTGCTCAAAGATAATCTAAATTCTTTTCATTAGAAAATTAGTCATGCTCTTGAAGGGCACTCTTTTTTCCCATGTTAACTTTGATCAATAATCACCTTTAAAAATACTCTGACACTCAAAGAGAATCTTTTATTCCCTAATTGTGGGTGATCCTTGTTACAGTATATACATTTCAGAAGAAAGTGTTTCTAAAACACTCTGAAAACAGATTGGTTATATTTTTTCACTGGAATTTTAATTGAGCAAAGCCATCAAGGATCTAGGGTAGATGCTCTTTAAAATTGTAAATTGAAATCCATAAAAAACTAAGTGTATTGCAAAAAGGAAATTCTTCCCAAAGGTGAGCTAACTACGTAATGTGCTCTACCTTTTTTTTTTTTTTTTTTTTTTTTCCCAGGGCACATTTAACTTCCTTTTATTGGACTAGTTATACATCTTAAAAACAAATAAATAAATATATAAATGAAGCTATTAATTATATGTATTAAAATGGAGATATGAATCTCTTTAAATGGTCTCTCTCTGATGTTCCTTTACTTCTTTTTATGGATGTTGTCAGCATTATCTTTCTTATTATAAAGATAATACAGTCTCCAGCATAATACACCATTAGGGATGATGCTGTTTACCAATGACTCAAAAATATTTTGTGTTCCTATACTGGGGTGTAACATAAACCTGAAGTCAGTAATGTACCCTGTCTCACATGTACTGAAAAGCTCATCAGAATGTGGAATGACAGGAAAGGGGAAACCTAATATTTTTGTCTGTCCTGGTTTTGGCAGGGATAGAGCTAACTTTCTTCCTAGTTGCTGGTATGGTGCTGCTATAGATTTAGGATGAAAATAATGCTGATAACACACCGATGCTTCAGCTGTTGCAGAGCAGTGCTTACAGAGACAAGGACTTTCCTGCTTCCTGTACCGCTTGGCCAGCAAAGAGGCTGGGGGGCGCACAAAGAACTGGGAGGGGACACAGCCAGGACAGCTGGCCCAAGTGGGCCAAAAAGATGTCCCATACCATGTGGTGTCATGCTCAGCAATAAAACTGGGGGGAGTTGACGGGGAGGGCCACTGTTGCTCAGGGACTAGCTAGGCATCAGTTGGCTGGTGGGAGCAACTGCATTGTACATCACTTGTGTTGTTTAATCTTTTTTTTTTCCCCTTTGTTTTTGTTTGTTTTGTTTTAATTTTTATTATTATTCTTTAACTGTCCTTATTTCAACTCACAATTTCTTGCACTTTTCAGTTTTCTCCCCAGTGCCATGGAGCTGAGGGCAGGTCAGAGCGGGGAATGAATGAAAAATTGTGTGGCGTTTAGCTGTCTGCTGGGTTAAACCACAACTGTCATATTTAGAGGTGTCATTATTAGATTACTTATAGCTAAAAATCACATAATCACAGAATGATAGTATTGTTGAGGTTAGAAGGGGCCTCTAGATGCCTCTGGATGCAAAAGGAATCTTTTTCTTCCATATTCAAGTGTTCTTACAAGACACACAGGATGTGGAGCCAGGAAATTTTGGAACCAGGGTCATCTGCAGTACGGGATTATTTTCTGATCTGGGACGAGCCCACCTTCATCACTTCTCTGTTGGATGAATGAGAAGTGAAATGCCAGCCTGTCTTCCAAGAGTTTAAAGACTCATTCCTCTTTGTAAAGGACTTTGAAATCCCTTTGCATGCCACACAGACGCTTGTCCTAAGGCTTGCCTCTGTTTTGAGTGTTCCCACCTCTTGTCCGTGCCCCCTTAATAGCCCTTTCTGTAGCTGAGTTGCCCTGGGTGAAGTCAGGCGACAAAGAGAAGACAGAGCAGAAGTGTCAGTACAAGAAAGAAGAGAGGATTGGATGCAGGCTGATGACATATCCACCTCAAAAATAGAACAAAGTTGTTTACCTCAGTTGGGGCAGATAAGCATCCTTGTAAGCAATGCTGACCATCAAAGGAAGGGATGGAAAGCAGGGAAAAGGCTAGCACTGTGGCAGGAGACAGTGAATGGCTCCCAGATCTGCAGATCCATGGGACCAAGATGCCATCTCCCTGTACTTCCCTGGGGACAAGGTGCTAGGGCAAATACATATGTGTGATGGCTGTAGGACTGGATGGGGCCACTGGTCCCTGCCGGCTCCCCAAGGGCAAGTGGAGGCAAAACCAAAGCCTGGGCAGAAGCCTCCACCAACATGGGACAGCAGGCACCCTATGTCCCCTCTGGCATGGTACAGGTCCTGGCTGTCCCAGTGGCTGTAGCTGAGCAGGTACCTGGGGTATGGGCACCCCTGGAGCCAGCAGCAGAGACCAGCAATGCTGCACAGAAGGGTCTCCTTTGGAGATGGAGGGAAAGCTGCTTCCCCTCCCACCTGTGCTGTCATCAGCATCTGCTGTGCTGCAGATCCATGGCTGCAGCAGGCTTTCCTGTGGGAAGAGATGCTGCTGAGGTGGCCCAAGGGTGCCATGCCCCACATCTGGCTGTCCAAATGAGACTGGACAATGGTGAGGTAGGGAAACGCACCAGCGAAGTTGGGAGGTGAAAGCAGCCCTGTGTGCTTGGCAGCATCAGCTGTGTTATAAGAGCAAGACTTTGTGCTGTAGTCATTGCTTTATTTCTTTTTTCTTAAATTAAGAGTTTCAACCCTGCTGACACTGCTAGAGGGGTGTCCTCCAGTGGGACTGGGGAGAGTCCTGGGGTGTGCTTGCCCTCCTCTTTGGGGCATGGCAGGGCTCCTTGGGTGAGTGCTCCCTGTCCTGCCTGGGAGCGGAGGGGCTGCGGCTGCAGCCCTGGCCAAAGGGACCTGCCACCTCCTTCCCTAGCTCCTCGTGCAGCTCCTCCTGCTCTGCAGGGATGGGGGCAGTGAGGGGGCATTCAGGGCATCCATGAGGAACAGCGTGCAGTGTGCTGAGGAGCTTGTCAAGTTGGTGTCTGGGAGGGCTGCTGGAGGTGCTTGGTGCACAGTTTGTCCATGGTGCTGTCTTCCTGCTCTCTGGCAGCGCAGGAGTCCTGTTGGCCCAGCAGCCTGTGGGCCTCTTCACTTCAGCTATGCCTAATTACCTCCATAAGCCAGTGCACAAAGGTCATGGTATGGTACTGCAGGGTGCGCTCCAGTGCCTCACCCACAGCCATCCAGTTCACAGAGGTAGAGGGTGGAGATGATGAGACTCTCCACTACAACCATCTCCACTCTGCCCCTTAGAGTTCTCGGAGTTCCTGTCACAGTCAGGGCAGAATGGGCTCAAAGATGATGAGTTGCTTCTGGAAAAGGGCTGCCCATATGTTAGGGTGGAGGCTGCCTAGGGGAACACTAAGCACCATCCCCACTGCCCCCTTCTTGGTTCAGAATGGCATCAGTTGCAGAAAGGACATTTGGGATGCCCAGCAGCCATGGAGGCTGCCAGCATCTGGGTGTCCAGGAGCTCTTTCTGCACTGTTGGTGGCAAATGATGGCTCTCTGGGGGGCATAATGGAGTATGTGAAAAAGTTGTGCTCCCACACAGAGATCTTGATGGCCTTGATTTGCCCTGTGCAGCGTGGCAGTCTACTTTCTGCTTGGCCCTCTTCGTCAGACATCCAAAGCAGAATGGATACAGACGTGGCAGGACAATGGCCAGGTTGTCACTGGTGTTGTGGCAAATGGCACAGGTCCAGTGCGACAGCATGACCAGGATCAGTGTGCAGTGCAGCAGGCTCAGGAGAGCTGAGAATGAGGAGCTCCTTCCGTGTGCTGGAGCCCCATCCGGGAAAGGGTGTCACATGCTAGAAGAGAGAAAGCAGCCACAGTCATTTGCTGCAACAACAATGGATGGAAGAAATGCCCCAGTACCTCACCAGGAAACCCTCCCAGCCCTGCTGCAGGTTTATCCTGTGCTCCCCAAGCCCCAGTGCCCACCCCATGGCTGCTGCAGGCCATGTGTCCCCATGCAGCTCACCTGCGCTGTTGCAAGCATGCCCTGCGGGGCCCTGGCTGCCTCAGGGCTGGGAAAGCACAGGAGATGGTTGCAGGGATGGGCACTGACAGCTGCTGCCAGCAGAGCCACAGCACAAAGCACCCAGCCAAACCTTGCTCCACCTGCAGGCCTTGTGGGCATGCTGGGCCAGGCTCTGCTGGTGCCCCAAGATGTCAGGTTATGTCACCACCGGCTGCCTGTCCCTGCAAGCCCTCGTGGCGCTGAGCCCCAGCTCCAATGTGGAGCTGACCTAGGCCTGGTGTCCCTGTCCGGTGTCCTCTGGGCACTGGCACAGTATGGCACTGCTCAGACCCAAGGTCTGTGCTGCTGGAGTGATGAGAATAGGGTTTGGGAAGGTAGTGGAGCCCAGGCTTCTGTTATAAATTACTCTTAGTCAGAGAGAATTTGAATTAAGTCAATTAGTTTATTGAGTAAGCGATCAGCAAGCAAAACAGCGCTGGGCGGCTGGGGAGCCCATGCTCCTCCAAACGGCGCGCAGCTTCCCCCTTTTGCAGTCCCCTTTTATCATCAGGCTCTTCCGGGGTTACGTGGCTTTCTTCTACGTGGCTGCGTCAATTGTTGCTAGGGGGTCGTCTCTGTCCCTCCTTCCAGGGTTACGTGGCTTTCTTCTACGCGGCTGCATCAATTGTTGCTAGGGGGTCATCTCTGTCCCTCTGGTGGTCGCACAGATGAAGGCAGTAGTAGTAGTCTTCCTCATTTCCCTCTCTCATCTCTCTCTCTCTTCCTTATTTGGTTATGTTAGTCCTCAAGACAGGGAAGTAGGTTATCCGTTTAGCAATCTAGTATTTATACAATGTTCCCTTAGCCATGTATCCAAGACATCCTGTTTCTGGGGGATGTCTCAGCATTTCAACCACTGTTTGAGCAACTCCCTTTGTTCCCTTCTTAATGTAGCAAAATAATGAACAAACATTCTTATTGTCAATCACAGCTTCTCCCTCTCAGATCTCCTTCTGCTCCTGGAGCTCCTTGAGAGCAGCTGCTCTTCGCAGTGCAGTAAGGGGACATGAGGCAAGATGGAAGCCAGTGCCAAACTCCTCCCACCGGGCTTGTTGCTGGGCTGACAGGCAACCCAGCCCCAGCCCCAGGCCCTGGAGAAATGGCCGCAGGGAGAGGCCAGACCTTGGGGGTGACTGTCCCAGCTCTCCTCTGGTACAGAGACAGCGCTGGAGGGGTGCTGCAGTCAGGGCAGCTCAGGGTAGGGAGAAGACAGAAAGACCTTAACTATGAAGAAAGTTATCTTGGCCAAAACCAATAAACAAGGGCACAAGGCTGTATTCATCATGGCAGCTATCAGAACCCCCAGGTCTTCTTCTGCCAAGTTGCTTTCCCCACCTGTATTGTGTGCCTGGGGTTGTTCCTCCCCAGGTGCCAGATGCTGCACTTCCCCTTGCTAACTTCATGAGGTTCCTCTCAGGCCATTTCTCCATCCTATCCAGGTCTCTTTGGATATATCAGCCAGTACTCCCATTTTTGTGTCATCTGCAAAGTTGGAGAAGGTACACCCTGCCCCATCATCTAGAACATTAAGATGCTAAACAGGATCAGACACCGTATTGTTCGTGCCTGGGGTAGACTGCAAATGGCTGTCCTCCAGCTAGACTGTTCTCCACTGATCACCACCCTCTGGTTGGTGCGGATTATGCCTTTAGTCAGCAGTTGAAACTGAAAAAAAATGATTCCAGTCTTTTGTTGATTTTACTAAATCTATTTTTTTTCTTCCATTACATACAGTCATGCACAAATAAAGCTGCTCCGTTGTACCTGTTTTCTTTTTAAATTTGGTTTCTTTCTGAACTTTTAGTTACGTCTCTAGGTAATCATTGCGGCAGTGTTGAAGATCTGGCTTTTTCAGGGTTCGTTTTGAGCTTTCTTGCCCAACTGTTGCTGTCCTTCCATTGAATGTGCATATGTTCATATGGTAAAAATACCACCTCTTCAGTTGCAATAGATGAAGGAGAACGTGGAGATTAAATTCAGTGGGAATTCGGGATTATTATTGTAGGAAACATCCAAAACAAGTCTTGGTTCAGTCTTTAGACTTGGGCTCTAATAGGTACTGTTTGGAAACCATTTTAACTTGTAAAATGGCTTTTATATCTCAAATGAAACACTGAAATTAATTATTTTTCCTTGCTTGACCTAGTTGTAGGTTTTATTAAAAATGTAGTGCATGCCGAAACACCTCCTGACTAAGAATTTTGAAAACTAAATGCTGTGTAACATTATAGCCTAAACTCAGCTCCACATTTTTGTACTTGGTTTAACTATATTTCTCTGACCTCACCACGGTGCTGTAAAGATAACTGCACTAAAGGTTGTAAAACGCCTATATAATATGGTAATGGCGGCCGTATAAGTACCTCAGATAGATGGATAGACAGATAGCATTAGTGCATTAGAGGGTTTCTTGAGAACACTAACCAGATTAAGTACCAGTGTTCTCTTATGCAGCAATGTTAATTGCCAATTTTTGGCGGTTGTACAGGTGCTAATTACTTTTTAATAGAACCAATGGAAGAAAATTTTCCACTAAGCTTTTATGGATAATTATTGCAATTTTTTTTGCCTTTTAGGAGCTTGCAAGTTTGCTCTTAGAGCGTCCATCAGATCCGTCTTGCAAATAAATGGTAGCATTACATCACGTGCAAGATGGTATAAAGCTACTGAATACAATCCCTGTCTTTGTAAATGATACCATTTAGAATCTGCTCCCTCACTGAGCAGATAGTTTATACAGATAATACATTTACGTGTTGCTTTGTCTTGTTCAAAGATGTCTTGCTTGTACACTGTGTTACATAACAGACATCTGCAGGGACTGTCCACCATACCCAGAGCTTTTGAAATGAAGGCTTGTGACTGAGCTGAATAAATATACAGGAGTTCTAGGACATAATGCACTAAATTTGCCAATGTTTATTGCCAAAGGCTTTCAGGTTTTGTTCTTTCTATGGCTCATTCTGTCATTTTGTTGTTATGTTGTGCTCAAAAATAAAAAGAAGAAATTACTGTATAAACAGTATCAATAAGGATGAGATCCAAGTATGATGATAAAATTTAAATCATTTAAAAAGGTGAGTGTGTTATTGACATTGGTCTGAAGCAGGATTGACATCATCTTATATCACCCTTCTGTCAAGAGGTTGTTACAGTTCATTGGCATTTTAATGTAAAACTCATCTTTCGTAATATTTCATAAACTAATATGCCATGTCTTCTGTGCTGCAGAGTTAGGCCAAACACTGGTGGTTTTGGCTGCATAACCCACTGTGGCTTCAGGCTTCAGTACTCCCCATCAGCTATACAGTAAAATAACAGCTCTTCCACTTTATGTGAACTGTAGGAGATTCCTTGAAGTACATGACCTACAGATTCAAAAGGGGGTGAGTGATCATGCTGGTTAGATTCTAGTAGTGTATCAGATTGTCCTTAGGATGGCAGATGCAAAAGCATGGATGTTTTGGTGGGCTATGGGCCAGTAGAAGCAATCTGCCACAGGCAGTCCCTTTTGTGGAGATTGATCTCTGGATCAATCGGGCATACGAGTCCTACTGTCACTCTTGTCCAGCATTGTACTCTAAAATCCTCCTCTGGCAAGTGTGATCCTGTTTGAAAGATTACTGGGATTTGGACAAAACTTTTTTTTTTTTTTTCTTAAAGTGTTTACTGGAATAAGTGTCTAACCATTGCATAGATTTGGGCAGTGAGAATGTTGGTGTTTTAAATATTATGTGTAAGATTTTTGTTATTAATGTTGTGTCTCAGGTAATAATTTCAATCTGTATACCTGAAGTTATAAATTACATCATTATATGAAGTGATGATTACAGAGTAAGAAACCTGTGTTTTAATTTTAAACTTATTTCAAATATTAGCAATTGCTAAACATGGTTGAAGCAATTGTCACTTAGAGAACCCATTAAAAAGGTCTTTTTGGTGTTTGTGTGCCTAAGAATAATGTGTTTATAATGTAGTGTATGCTTATTCTCTAGAGTCGTACAGTTGACTTAACTGCTCACTACTGCTTCTTTCTTCCTATGCTTGTCATTGAGGTACACCCCACCTCCCCTCCCCAGAATCTTCTTTTCCTCTCAAGCCTTTCTGCCTTTCCCACTGTCTTTGAGACTTGGTGATTGAATAGTTAGTGTAGCCAGCAGTACTTCATATGACTTTGATTCACACATTTCAAGTGGTTTAAAATGGCAGCCCCATAACTGTTTTAATCATGATGAAAAAATCTTTGTGTTCTCCTGAATTTCAAACAAATAAAACTTGAAGTTTCATGATCTGCTGCTCTTTCTGGGCTCTTTTCTAGAATGATGATATTTTAATTAGCTTGTACTAAAATATTCTATTGTTTATTGTAAGCTAGTAATTTATGCACTTACAGACAGAGGAACAGATGAGAAAAAGCAGGAGCAGTGTTGGGAGAAGAGGCGTCTCAAAAAAGGAGGACTCTCTTAACAGTTGGAGTGGATGGAGTTTGGCAGAAACATCATCTCTGTGGAGTTATCCTTAGCTTTGAGTGTAACCTAATTGACTGGTTTTCTGCTCTCCTACTTGTAGAAGCTGCTACAGATGGTTCAAACCAGGTGAATAAGCTATACAAAAGCGTTGGGAAGATGATCAGATCTAAAAAGTGCCATTTTCTTAGGGTGGGTACATGTGAAACATGGAGCATGAAGCAAACAACAGGTATCAAAAAGGGTAGATGGAAGAAATCAGAGTAACAGTGAGGGCATTTGGAAGAGTGTTGCCAGCAGGACAAGTGAGGTGATCCTCCCCCTCTCCTCAGCCCTGGTGAGGCCACACCTGGAGTCTTGTGTCCAGTTCTGGGCTCCCCAGTACAAGAGGGACGTAGAACTACTGAAGCGAGTCCAGTGGAAGGCTGCTAAGATGACGAGAGGACTGCAGCACCTGTCGTACAAGGACAGGCTGAGAGAGCTGGGCCTGTTTAGCCTGGAAAAGAGACTACTGAGGGGAGAGCTCATCAATGTGTATAAATATCTGAGGGGAGGGTGTTGAGAGGATGGAGCCAGTCTCTTTTCAGTTGTGCCCAGAGACAGGACGAGCGGTGATGGGCACAAACTGAAGCATCGGAAGTTCTGGCTGAATCTGAGGGGGCACTTCTGTACTTTGAGGGTGACAGAGCACTGGGACAGGTTGCCCAGGGAGGTTGTGGAGTCTTCTTCTCTGGAGATATTCAAAACCCGCCTGGATGCCATCCTGCACAACGTGCTCTTGGTGATCCTGCTTGGCAGGGGGATCAGACTAGATGATCCTCAGAGGTCCCTTCCAACCTTGCCCATTCCGTGATTCTGCGATTCTGTGACAAGGCATGTCTCCTTATAAGTCACTACACATATTCTAACAGTTCAGTCCAACACTTCCATTAATTTCTGGCGTGTGGGTTAAATGGCTAGCACAGGCAGCAATAATGGGATTGTCCTCGGCAGTCTTCTATTCTTATAACTCTTACTCATTACCAAAATATTGCAGAAAGCTGATGCATGTAGCTCATTCATCAGAACAAAATCCTGAGTGTGTGGTGACTGTTGGTAGTGTGATGCAGTCCAAGGCGCTTTGTTCAGTTTCAGAATCTCAGTTAATAGCCCTCGTTGAATGTTAGAGCTGCCCCTCTGTATGTTATCAGATCTGCTGATGCCACTGTTATGCCACTGCCCCTTCAATGTTGGGGACAGGAGTGCACCAGGAAATTTGCTACACACAATTCCTTATTTCAGATGTTATTTGCCATTAGGACACAAAAGATTTTGTGTTGGATTCTTGGAAAGCAGGATTCTGCTCTAAGGTAAGGAACAGTGTATGTACAGAAGGGTCTTAATTCTGCACCATAGCCTGCATGGTATTTGAAATGAGTTTGTCATTCATTTAGAGCTGGATTCAAAGGCAGATCATTCATAATTCAAATGGAGATATGAAACAGCTTATGGTTTTGAGGAGAAATTATTCCCGCCATTTTGCCCTTCTTCTTGAGCTCTACTTCACTCCTTCATTCCTGACTCCTCTAACAAGAGTGGTGCAGGGGGATGGAGAATGGGGGTTGTGGTCAGTCCTTAACAGTTATTCTGTGCCTCTCCGGCTTCCTCACACTTCTCCCCTGCTCCAGTGTGAGTCCTTCCCATGGGATACAGTCCTTCACAAACAGCTCCAATGTGGGTTCTTCCATAGACTGCTGTCCTTCAGGAACTGACCAGCATGTGTCCTCTCATTGGGTACAGTCTATCAGGAACAGAGTGCTCCACCATGGGTCCCTCATAGGCTGCAGTCCCCACCAGGCAGCCTGCTCCTGTATGGGCTTCTCTCCATGGGCTGCAGCATGGGGTAAGTGTCCTGACATTGTCTTCCATGGGCAGTAGGGAGACAACCTACTCCACCATGGACCTCTCCATGGGCAGGGGAATCTCTGTTCCAATACCAGGAACACCTCTTCCCCCTCCTTCTTCACTGACCTTAGGGTCTGCAGGATTGCTTCTCTCACATTTCCTCACTCCTCTCATGAGCTGTTCCAGCATATTTACCCTTTCTAAAATACACTTTCCCAGAGGTACCACACACTTGGTTGATGTGCTCAGCTGTGCTTTGTGGTGGGGCTGTTGGAAACTGCTGTGTCCAGCATGGGGCAGCCCTGGCCTCTCCTCACAGAGGCCACCATACAGCCATGTTGCCAACACCCAGATACCTACACACAACATAAAGGTCTTTTATTGCAAAGTGTATAAGGAGTGTGTGTGTGGGGGGGGGGGGGGGGAAGGAAAAAAGGAGTGTATGTTGGTATGTTATTTTGATTAATAGATGACTAATTCTTATTATTTTTTCTTTAATAGAAAACCTGTATGCTGAGAACAAGGTGTAGCACATAGTCCTTGTCCTGTCTGAGGAAACACATAATCACGTTGTAGTCTTTAGGTTCTGTGGGTGACTATAAAATAGTTAAAGCTTTACTGTTTTTTTTTTTCCCTAGGATTCTCCATTTACATGCAAAAAATGGAATCATGTCATATGAATGAGATACTTATTTGTTAGCATTATTAGAGTGTGTTTTGGACCTAGTCCAAAACAGTATGAAAACCATGGGTTATTTCCTTTGCTTTGGTTTCTAATGAAAAGTGTGCTAGGTGAGTCGCTGGGTAGCACAGGTTTGATGTGTGATCAGCCTACTTGGTTGATACCTGGCAGGTTTCTTTTTTGTGAGGTTCAAAGGTGTTTTTTTTTTTTTCCTGCCAGCTTTCCATTAGATTGCACAGCCATAGCAAACATGACCATTTTTTTGTAAATATTTTTTTTTTCTTGAAGTTTGACATAGTGATCAAATGATTGCTTAATAAAAAAATTAATAAACTGTTTCATTCAGAGTGCACTAGTGGTTTTTTTTTAGCACTATGCCAGGTTCAAGTCTAAGCGGGCATCGGGCTTTAGGTTTCCATAGGTAAGGGGTAGATTTCAGTGAGTGCTTTGATGCAGCTTCAGAGGGACATATCAAGCTTTCCAGCAGCACCAACTTGATGTTCTTATGCTCAGCAAGAACACTGAATTGTCAATATATTGTGATAGCCTTTACCCTGGAAACCAAGAGACTTTGTTAGGGCATGAATTTTATTCTGGCTTTCATGAGAGGTAATCCAGTCTCCAGAATTGGAAGATTGTGGTAATTAGTAGAAAATGACTATTTTAACAGGTCTGATAGGATGTTCATATTAAGAGCTTATCACTAAACAATATTATATTCATCTTTATAAGAAAAGAGATGACAATAAAAGAAAGAAAAGGAATATATTAAATCAGTAGTGTACACATGTTTCCAAGAGGGTGATCTTAATTTTTTTTTTAAATTTCTGTGACCTCTTGTGAATTTGATAATTGACTGACTTTAAAGAAACCCTAAAATCAGCACTGTAGGGAACAAATATCTAGAGCAGTAGAGGAGGGGAGAACCTACAACTAAGGTAAAGTCAAAGTAACACAATAGAGACATTTTAGAAATAGATGAGAAATATCAATTACAAGCCTTAATATGAGACACTTTGAGCCTCATTCACTTGAGAGATATACACAAAATATTTTATTTTGAGCAACTATGCTGTTCTTGTATTCATTGAAAGTCCTTATCCTGTGAACAGGTGAATGCTTCAGCATGTCCTCAGGGCAAATGCAGATCTAAAGGATTGTGGGGACTGGGTGGGATGAGGGGAAAGGAGTGACTTGACCTCTAAAAGTTCGTTATGTGAAATATTTTAGTTCAGGAGGAAAAGCAGAACTGAAAACAACAGCTGAGAGAGTCTGTACACAGCTGCCTAATTTTGGAACAGGGACAACCATAGTCTGCTACCAGGCTTCCTAGGTTTTATGTAAGTATTTGTACTGCTGCTTAAAACAAAATACCTCAGGCTGGAAAGTGGAATAGTCTCAATCAGTAACTGAGTGGTGAAGAGAAGGAAATCCACAGGCTGCTTCCACAAGTACTTTGTGATTCAAAGTTATTCATGTTATTCAGTCATTTCTCAGTACCATATTATACCAGATAACATAGAAGAAAATTCCCCAATGGCTTGTGCTGTCAGGTTAAGACAGAAATCAATCGGTGAGTATTAATTGGAAGCACAAGAAAACAGTATTATTCAGTATTAGTTCAGCTACAAACTTTCACATATTTTTGTAGGAGGTAGTGGTTTTTTCACAGAAACCTACCTCTGTGGGATATCATTGGAGAAAGTCCATGAATTCTGACTTGTAAATTTAACGTTATGAGCTAATGATGGAAACTCTGTTATTGCCATTCTCCCTGCAAGCCTGAGTGAGAGCATACAGTGTAAAACTGAGAAGGGAAAACAAAACAGGTGATGCTTGAAAAGGAGTTCCAATAAAAGTATACAGAGAGGAACCTCTTTTAAAAATACATGGCAGGTAAGTATTCATTGCAACTCTACTTTGGAAAGTTCTGGTGAAGGCAATTTTTTTTTCCTCAGTGCTTGGGAAAAGGATGTTGTAATAACCTACAGTTGCTGTCGACTGTCTAGCAGTTAGTGATATTTTTCGTAAGCTTTCTACATCCAGAGCACAACAGTGGTTTTTGGCCTGTAACAATTATGAAAACTGTTCAGCAAGATGTGTGACTAAGAGTGCCCAGCATAATCAACAAATGTAATAGATAATAGAATAACTATGTTCTTCTGCTACTGCCCTTTCTCCACTCTGTCTTGAGAAATGGAAGGCAAGATTCTGTTGTCAATGGCAACAGAACACGTCTCTAAGATAAGAACTCAATGCTGGAAATGGTATTGATGGCTCACCTCCTCCCAGTTAATTTCAGCCTTCTCTAGCAAAGCCAGAAATCCTAGTGGACAGATGACATCACTGGATCTTTCTTTTCTCCATTACTTACCCACCACATGACTATCAACTACAGAAACTTCTTATGAGTGGTTGTCCTGGCTTTGGCTGGTATAGAGTTAATTTTCTTCCTAGTGGCTGGTATGGTGCTGTGTTTTAGATTTAGGATGTGAATAGTGCTGATAACACACCAATGCTTCAGTCATTCACACAGGGCCAACGGCTTTCCAGCTTCTGGTGCTGCCCCACCAGTGAAGAGGCTGGGGGTGCACCAGGAGCTGGGAGGGACACAGCCAAGACAGCTGGCCCAAATGGACCAAAGGGGTGTCCTGTACCATGTGGCGACATGGTCAGCAATAAAACTGGGGGAGTTGGCTGTGGGAGATGCTGTTGCTCAGAGAGTGGCTGGGCATTGGTTGGCTGGTGGTGAGTGAGCAATTGTGTTCTGCATCACTTGTTTTGTATATTCTTCTTGTTGTTGGTTTTTAGCCTATTTTTTTCTCCTTGTTTTCGTTTTGGACTGTCCCTGACCAAAGAGTTCTTGCAGTTTTCAGTTCTCTCCCCTGTTCTACTGACAGTTTGAATGTGGAGGGAAGGAGCAAGTGACTGTAGGTTAAACCAGAACAGTAGTCTCTCTACACACTCATAGCTAAACCTACTCTGTTTTTTCAAGTCAATGTCAACCCCATGCAAGCCAGTTTCCTTTCAAGATAGCTGCACTGTCATATTCCCCATTTACTAGCTGTCATTGTTATATCATGCTTTGTGATGTATGTTTGTTTGTTTTTCTTAAAAAAAATTGTAAAACCTGAACCCAAAGTCAAATGCTGGCATTTTTGTCACCCCTTTCATGATAAGTGAATGTCAAAGATTCAGAGATTTCTGGCCATCATCATTGCAAGGGTGTATTTACTGAGCAAGACCTAAAACGCTGTAAAAATCAAGAACAAAGATATTCAAATGTATGATTCTGTATGTATGTTTGATCTTGTCAGTTCATCTTTAAATGTACAAATGCTAGGTTTTATGAGAAATGATCTTAGGACCCCTCTGCCTTAAAAATCAGCAATTGCAACAGCTTGCAAAGTGTTTTCCTGTAGGAAGGGAGCCTAAACAGCTTCTGTCAGGGTTGTTTGAAGTTTTAAAGTGGTGTCATTTGGATGAAGTTGTCAGAGTGGACCTGAGCAGATGTGCCAAGAGGAGATATATGCACTTCTGATTATGTCATGTGTTAAGGGAATGAACATTATAGCATCTAGTGTTTCTGGAGAAGAAATCCTCCTGAGTTCTCCCTTTCCAGCTATATATCTGGTTGTATGTAGCATCTGTTTCAGGGAGACTGTATTTTACTGATAGCAATTTTTAAAAACTATTCTAATGTGTTTTTACACTCCTGCTTATATGACTGTTATTGTTTGATCATGGTTCTCCAAGTTGAAAGGTATCTTGTATGTTAATTGCACTCCTGATTTTTTTGAGGAGACTTACTACTTAAGCTTTGAAAACACTATTTTTGGTGCAGGCTGCAATGAGGTATTACTAGTCAGCTAGCAGGAAGGATGTTTTAAAGTATGTTATATACAGAACAGTATGTCTTCTGGGTTCGTTTATGTGTATGCACAGATGTTTTGCTCAAATCTATTGCTTTTGCCTTTGCAGATTGATTTTGGGGCATGTCCTCCTTATCGGAAGACTAAAAAGAAGAAAGTCTGAAAATTATTTCTTGGACAAACATCAGGAATGAATTATGCTCCAGTGAATGATCAGGGTTAACTGAGGGATTACACTGGCCATTAATGCTGTACATATTTTTTCCAGACCATGCAGGCATAATTTTATTTATTTATTTATTTATTTATTTATTTCTGTGAAACCTGTTTTAAGTTCTTTACTGCTCTAAGTATGTCTTCGAGGTCAAAAGCGTTTTTCAGACTTTCAGTGCATTTGCTGCATGACTGATGCAGCCTGATGTGACTTATCACAACATGACTTGTCATCAGAAAAAAGCTGAGAAAACAAAAGCAAGTTCCTGGAAGCTAATGTTGAGAAAACCAGTGTTAAGGGTAGAGCAAGAGAAATGCATGCTTTTAAGAATGACTTTTTTTTTTTTTTTCTCCCCGTACTCCCTTTCCACGTAAAGAAGCTGTCTAATAGAAACTTGGCAAGTAGTAAATTATAATAAGATCCTGAAACTGGGGATTGTTTTCTAGTGATCAGGCAAAGAAAAAAAAAAGTATGTTGCATTGGCTCTCTCTTTTTTATTTTTTTGTTGTTGTTACTAATCTCTTAATGGGAGAGGAAGATAAATAATTAGCAAAGTAACTGAAAATTAGAGATTTCAAATGCTATCGTAGTCTCAGTGGTCACGTATAGTAATTTCAAGTTTGGAAGCATTCATTTTCGGTAGTTGAGCCTTTCAAGACTGCATTGTCAGCATTCAGTTTTTTTTTCTTTTTATTTTAATAATTTATTTTCTGTGTTTCTGCTCTTATGGCTTTTCTTCTCCAACTAATAAACTTGTGAAAGTCAAAAACAAAGCACAAATCAGAATGTTCTCCATAGTCAAATACTAGTATTTGATCATTATATACATATTTAAGTACATAAATGCATTGAGAAGCATAATTAATTTATTGAGGTTATACTGCTTAAGCCTTTACATGGCAAGATAAGAAGACAGTGATTAAAGGACTGCTAACTACTGCCTATAATGAGTAAAATTCCTTATTTAACTTGGTAAGAGTGAGCTTATCTGAATGCTAAGTATAGTGGAACACTTTTTGAAGTTATTTCAAGGTCTTAAAGTGTTTAGGGAGAGAAATTTTAATGCAGTCACAACCTATAACATCTGTTTTCATGTTTCTGAACATAGCTTGTGCCTTACTCTTTAGTGTTCAATATTATTTTGCTGGTGTCCTACTTTTAACGCCACAATCAAAATAGAGAACAACAGTGGGATTCTTGTATAAGGGATAACTAATAGGAGGCTGATACAGAAGAGCTGATCTTTAAAGTGAATGCCATTATTTTAGCAAGCTACTGTCAGTTCAAGATGAAGAAAATATAAGGAAAATCATAACGAGTCTGCAGGTCTAGCAGCATGACAAAACAAACTGATAGAAAAGAGACATGAAGTGATATAGCATAAATTCATTAAACAACATTTGCATCTGGCATAGGAGTCTTCTTTGTGTATCATACACTGAACATGTAAGATTTCTCTTCTCTTTCAAGAGGCAATGGGAATGAACTGGAACATAGGAGGTTCCATCTGAACATCAGGAAGCACTTCATCACTGTGAGGATGACTGAACCCTGGCACAGGTTGCCCAGAGAAGTTGTGGAGATCTCCATCCTTGGAGATGTTCAAAAGCTTGGACATGTTCCTTGGCAGAAGCTTGGACATGTTCCTGGGTAAAGCAGCTGTAGTTGGTCCTGGACCAGATGAGGTCCGTCCAGAGGTCTCTGTCAATGCCAACCATTCTGTGATTTTGTGATTCCATGAAAATTTGGTGTCATAGGATCTTGAGAGTGCAGAATATGTCAAATTAAATTATTTTTTTTCTTGTGTTTAAAAAAGAACGTTTTAACTCCTAACACCATGAATTGAAAATGAAATGGTTTTTATTACGTCACTCATCAATGTTTTCTAATTATATACTTAACTATAAAGTGTAAAATGCGTATGATATTTATTAGTTGTCATTTGGTTAGAGAGGCAGAAGAGCAGGAAACCTACGACATAGCTAACCAAAAGAGGCTATACTAGAAGTATTTTTCAGTTCAATTTCCTTTCTGTGCTGTAATTTAAATACGTTTACTAGTTAAAGGAATTAAAACAAGTTGGCTTAATAGTATTTTATAGTCCTTTCTAAAATAGTTTGAAGTGAGCATTGAATAAAAGCCTGTGACTCATAAGGAAAAATTAAGTCGCCTCTTTCTATGGAAGAAATTCTTGTTTTGTAAGTGTGTTCTTCTAGCTACTTGCTATTTTTAAGGTGCTCTAGTGTATTATTGGCTAAGAATCACCTTGAAGCTTTAAATAGATTTAGAGATACTAAGGATAAATCTCAGGCTGCTGTTACAGACCAGTTCTTTGACTTACGAACTGAGGGTGCTGCACATCAGCTCCAGAAATCTTACTGAACTGTGTAGATAGAACGGGAAGCATTTGAGCTAACACTTAGACAATCATGTATAAATGGCATGGAAAATTATCCTAACACATATTTATGTATGATTATATTATTGAGTTGGGAAGGTGAAACGAATAGCATGCTGATGTCAAGATGTCATATGGGTGGATTTTCTCATTGTTTATTAGAAGCTTGGAAGGGAGTCTCCCAGTGCGGGTATCTCAGAGCATGCAACAATCAAACAAACAAAAACTCAAAACAAACAAACAAGAAAACTGGTTTGTTTGATTTCCAGTATTATGGTAGAGACATGTCATGTTTGAAGCTGGAAGATATGTTTCATTTTGGCTGGGTTGCTGCTTGTTTCATAGCTGGCAGCTCAGAAAGTTCAGGCAGTTACTCTTCACCCTTATGAATATGCTTCTTTCTGAGCTCTCTCTGACTTCTCAGCGTGGTTGCAGCCAGCTTAATTTGTTTCTGTGAAATAAGCATCAGCAACATGTCAAGTCAGTGACTCCTGAAGAAAAATACCTTTAAGAACCCCATTAAAAAGCATAAACCTATAAAAATGTGTCATCTAGAAATATTTATTTTTCAAGTATTTTGAAGTGCAATTGTTCTTTTTCAGATTGTATTTTGGCTCTGTGCAGAATATATGTGTGGAAAATGGCCTTTTTTTTTCTTTTTTTTTCTTTTTTTTTTTTTTCCTGAAGGTTTCATCTAGCTTGAGGTGGGCATATAAAAAGAAAGGGGAAATGGAAAAACATGACTAAAATGCAAACAGAGCTTTGGAAACAACTTTAGTGGTTTTACCAGTCCAAGTGGTTTTGGAGAGGTAAGCCTCCCATTCCTTGTTTAGAGTTAATATGTGTTAGCACGTGGCTGGCATTTCTTCCCTACATTACCTTTCCTCCCCTATCTTCTGTCTTGCTTGCAATCGGAGAAGAAACAGTAACTCAGGAAATATTTTTCAGCTTTCCAGAGTGGTTTGACAATTTTAATATTGTAATAAGTAGTGTTTGAAAGCTCAGTTTAGGTGCCATCTGCACGTATATCATTTGTTTTCAGACAATTAGGCTAAATATTCTCAGAAGCTACTGTTCTTACTCATTTAAGCTACTGTCTTAAGCTTGTCACTTCCTCATTTTCATCCTTGTTTTCTTTTTCATCTGCATATCAATTTGGGGCAATTTATATCTCTTGGGAGCACTTAACCAATTTCTTGAATGCACTTTTTTTTTTTTTTCTAAATTTCATCTAAATATATTAGAAATTGGAAGGCTAAAAACCATTCTACTTTTCTATTACTCAAAAAAGCAAAATTATTGCTAAAGTTAAAAGCATTTATCTTGAGGCAGAGATCCTTATGCAAATGTCCCTATTAAGCACTACAGGAGAAAGATTTCCAAATTTGCGATATACAAGGTAGGTAAACGGGTTAAACAAAGGAGAGTATTGTTTGAGAGAAGGAGAAAAAGGAATCAGTTTGGAAATCTTTGTGTAATCCACAAAAACAGCTGTCATCTTCCAGAGAGCATTGGAAATGAATCCTGACAGAGTTTCTTGGTCTCCATGTGGGACTTGCTCAGATAGGCATTAGTACAAAGCATTTCTGCTGCGTTCCATGTGTGTTGTCTGGGCTTAACTGATGACAGCATGACCTGACATTCATAAAGACAGTATTGAGTTCTTCCAGGAATTAAGGTGTGCTCTTCATAGAGAACTACCAGTGGACTGTAGGGGAAGAAAGTATTCGGTCAGGCTGGTATTTCTTATACTGTCCTCTGCCTCTCACATATCTGGCTTGGCAGTGTCCTTCAACAGCCCTAGTGTTGTTTACTAATTTGAAAAGGGTGTGATGACACCAGTCCATAGGGAGTTTCATAGAGGGCTTCCTATGTGGAACTTTTCACTTGCAAATCAAAGAAGTGAGCAGACAGACCTTGCAGAAGTTACATCCCAATTCCCAGGACTCCTGGGTTGCCTACATTTTTTCTCGAAAAGGAATGTAAGCATAATGCTTTTCTTTTTTTTTTTTTTTTTTTTTTTTTTTTTTTTTTGCATCTTTACGGTGTGATTTGATTTGGGAGAAATACACCAAATGTTACCAAACATGCAAATAAGTAGGTTCTGCTTAGCTTTCACCTTGTTCCCGGTTTCAGCCAGAGCTCTTTGATGGGGTTGTTTCCAAACCGCTGCTGTTGCAAGAGCTCCTGGTATGCCTGGAAGTCCTGGCAATGGATGGTATTGCCCTTCACCATAAACTGATTTCCTTTTGCCATTGTCATTCTGGGCAGGTGGTTTGTGGGGACAGGACAAGGGGCAATGGGCACAAAATGGATCACAGGAAGTTCCACACCAGCATGCGAAAGAACTTCTTGATGGTGAGGGTGATGGAGCACTGGAACAGGCTGCCCAGGGAGGTTGTGGAGTCTCCTTCTCTGGAGATATTCAAGGCCTGTCTGGATGCCTACCTGGGCAACCTGCGCTAGGGAACCTGCTTTGGCAGGGGGTTTGGACTCGATGATCTCTTGAGGTAACTTCCAACCCCTACAATTCTGTGATTCTGTGATTCTGTGTGATTCTGCGATCCTGTTCTGGAGATATATATGTATAAATATATATATATATATATATATATATATATATATATATAAAATTTTCAATAGTTTCTCTGTTATCAATGTGTTAGGGTCCTGAAATAAGTCTTCTCTGGATGAGGAAGAAAAGGATTAGAGAGGAGATAGACTTCAGTGTTTACACCACTGTCCAAAAGCTTACCAGGAATGTTTTCTGGAGATTTCACAGTGGTCTTAAAATATGTCCTAATTAGTAAGTAAAAGAGACATTTTTTTTTTTTTTGGATTGAATTTGTTTTCTGATACTATCTAGGAAGAAGAATCAGAATTTTTGAAAATGCATCACTCTGCCACTTTTAAATCAGGGAAACAACTGCTTCCTTGTTCAGGGAGGTAAAGTGACCCTATTTCTGGCTCAGAAGTTGCATGAGTTGCAGGGATTTAGATCATTGTTGAATGAAAAGGAAGTGTTGGAAATTTTATTTCCTTCATCATTTGGCTTTTTGTTTTGTTTTGTTTTGTTTTGTTTTATGTGAAACTAGAAATAGATTCTGTCTCAGCCAACTGAGACATTAATGCAATTTCTTGGTCAAATAATTTTAGTGAAGTAGTAACACCTTGGAGCTACATAAATTTGAATATGTAGAATCATAGAATTGCAGAATATTCCAAGTTGGAAGGGATCCTCAAGGATCATCATGTCCGACTCCTGAGTCCACACAGGACCACCCAAAAATCAGACCCATACTGCTGAAAGCATTTTCCAAATGCTTCTTGAACTCCATCAGGCTCAGTGCTACGACCACTGCCCTGGGGAGCCTGTTGCAGTGCCTGACCACCCTCTGGGTGCAGAACCTTTCTCTAACAGCCAGCCTGACCCTCCCCTGTCCCAGCTCCATGCAGTTCCCTCGGGTCCTGTCGCTGTCCCCAGAGAGCAGAGCTCAGCGCCTGCCCCTCCGCTCCCCTCATGAGGGAACTGCAGGCTGTCATGATGCCTCCCCTCAGTCTGCTCTGCTCTGGGCTGAACAAACCCAGGGACCTCAGCTGCTCCTCATATGTCTTCCCCTCCAGACCCTTCACCATCTTCATAGCCTTCCTTTCAATGTTCTCTGGTACTTTTAGAAGCTTCTTATATTGTGGCACCCAAAACCACACCACAGTGATTGAGGTGATGCCGCTACTTTGTTTTCTCCAAAACTTCTGCTTTCTTAAAAGACATTTGAGAGTAACTGTTGTGGTTTAGCCCGGCTGGCAGTCAAACACCACACAGCTGTTCGCTCACCCTCCCCCCTCCCTCTCCGGGATGGGGGAGAGAAACGGGAAAGTGAAGCCTGTGAGTTGAGATAAAGACAGTTTATTAAGACAGGGAAAAGAATAACAATAATAATAATAATAATAATAGTATTAATAGTAATAATGTGTACGAAATAAGTGATGCACAATGCAATTGCTCACCACCCGCTGACCGATGCCCAGCCTATCCCCGAGCAGCCGGCCCCCCCTCCACCCCAGCTAGTCACCCCTATATATTGTTCAGCATGACGTCAGATGGTATGGAATACCCCTTTGGCCAGTTTGGGTCAGCTGTCCTGGGTCTGTCCCCTCCCAGCTCCTGCTGCATCCCTAGCCTGCTCGCTAGCAGGACAGAGAGAGGCTGAAAAGTCCTTGGCTTGGTGTAAGCACTGCTCTACAACAATTAAAACATCAGCATGTTATCAGCGCTCTTCTCATCCTAATCCAAAACATAGCACCCTGCCAGCTACTAGGAGGAAAATTAACTCTGTCCTAACTGAAACCAGGACAGTAACATACCAATTTCAACACTCCTTCAAAAAGTTTTGTTGTATCTATTGTGGAATATCTTGCAGTTATGCAAAATACACAATAATTTAGTGATTATGGTACTTGCCTACAGCACAGGAGAATGAAATTTTTAATCACTGGTTTTAATTAGTAAGCAAACGGACTTGAAAAGAGTCTTAGAGGAAGCACTTTGTTCCCAGCTGAGAGCCCTGCACTCTTGAATACTTTGATCGTATTTTCATGAAAAATTTCAAAAGGTCATGGTTCTCTCCAGTGCAGAAAGGGATTGGAGGGTGATGATGACAATTTTAACTGGCTGAAAACCACTTCCTGCACAGCTCTAATGAATTGCTATAAATCAAGTAGTAGGAGGTTGTGTTAGCATATTGGAGTGCTGGTTTCTTCCATACTGTTTTTTTCTTTCTTTTTCTTTTTTCTTTGGTAGCAAATGAAGTAGAATGAAAATGACAAAGATCCCAGGTGATATCATTAATTCTTTAATTAATATGCAATATGTGTGGGTGGGATGGTGGTGAAGGAAAATATGCTTACACATATATTTCTCTTCAAAAAATATTACTAGCGGCAGGTTAGCAGATAAAAACTGGAGGACATCTGTCTGTGCTAGCCATGTGTTCCTGAACATGTCTTACTCTTTAATCTCTTTTCAGACTATTGCAGAAGTTCAGTGCTTGATTTAGAAAGAGAGGAAAAGAAGGATAGCAACAATAATTCCAATGTATTTATTTTCTGAGCATTGTTTTTATTTCCTCATTTCCTACCCTTGAACTTTTGTCAGGGATGCTGAATACCTCCAGCTTCGTGTTCAGCAAAAGGGAGGCATTTTGCAGATGCTCAGTATTTCTCAAAGCAAGCCATGTGTGATTTGGCTTCATTTTTTTGAAGCATATATGCTGATGGTAGTTTCTGAGCTAGAAATATTAACAGTCATTTTGGAGAAGAAATTTATGTCCTTAGGATAATAAATCTTTTAGGGCTGATGTCCTGGCCTGTTTTAGTAAATGTACTGAAAAAGAAAAGGCATTATAATGCCTGAATGCAAGAGTGGTTTTCATGTGGGTTATTTATTTATTTTTGTAAGGTTTGGGAAATTTGAGATGTCTTTCATTCATCTTCATCTCATCATATCATCTTCATTCTCTGAATTTTTTTTTTAGGAAAACGTGATTTAAAAAAAAAAAGTATTTTTTGTAAAAAAAAATAAACTTTCTCATCTCACTTCAGAGGATAATGACCTTTAACTAAGTTAGACTTCAAAAAGTATAAAAAACTAGGGGACCTGGGTAAAGTAGCCACTACTTACTCCCTTCCTTATTATTTTATTCCCTCTCTCTTTTTTTTTTTCCCTCTGACTAGAAAAAGTAAAAAGACTAATTTAATTTAAACTTGTAATTTACAGGACTTCACTTGTGCTCTGAATACCTAATCAGTTGAAATATGTGTCAATAAAGTCTAAAAATCACAAATACTTAGAGTTCAGAAGTGTTCTGTAGTCTGTGGGTGAATCCTTCTTCCGTTGCAAACGGAGGCAGTGGTGGGCTCTTTTGGTCCCTGGTTGCCTCAGTGGACCTGGGTGTTGGGTATAGCCTAGTGTAAGAACCTCTTCTTTATTGGCTGCATGTTGAAGGTGAGGCAAAAAGCACCTCCCCAGAGAGGCTTCCTAAATGGAAAGAATATTTTTAATTCCTGACACAATGCATCACCAAAGTAACAAAGCTCTTTTTGGCAGCAAGCCAATTGTTTAGAGCATCTGTTACAGTACAAATTAATGGAGATTTTTTTTTTTTCATGGCATGAGAGGAAAATTCTACTTTGGAAAATACTATTATCCACGCTAGTTAGGTACTACCGCTTTCCTTTGCTGTTCTTTGTGTCTCGATTTAAAAGTTTCTTGTGAAAGACTGATGCATGAGAAAAATAAATAAATAAATAAATAACAGTTCAAATTTTCTGTCTTGCAGGTGAAATAAATAAGGTGAATTTTGGTGGATTTTAATCATTTGGAGAGAAGGGTACTCTGGCTGTCAGACCTGGGAGCTTATTAAATCATTATTCGTAACAGACTCAGCATTTAATGATTAACCTTTTGGTGCAGAAAAACTCTGCTGCAGACTAATAAACTGTCAACATAGATGTTAATGCAAGTTAAAACCATGAAAATCCTTGTGAATTGTAATACAGAAGAGTCTGTGTGAGAGACTGATATATCTTCCATACTCAGCTTTTTCTTGGGGTGTCCATGCTGTTCACTAGTACACTAGTACACTGTTCACTTTTGGAAGTAAAGCACCTCTCTTGTAGTTTAGTTTAACTAATGAGATTTTTGGTGGCTGACTGCTGTTTCTCTTGTCATGCAAAAAACTGATACAGATAGTTTCCAGCCATTTTCATATTTCAGTTCGATCTAACAACATCAAGATATGGCTGTGTTGAGCAAAGAAAAGTTAGTGCAAGTATGGGTGGAAAAGGTTAAAGTGAACTTTTAAGGTGGAAGAAGAGTAAAATGTCCTGGTGGAAAAGAGGAAACTACTTTGCCATTTACAGCTTTGCACAGTCTACAAGATCCCACAGAGACTTTCAGGTTGTTTTTTCTTGTGTGTGAAACTGTGGGACAACTCTGTGGTGACAGTGTCATTCATTCAGCACCACCAAACAATGCAATGTTAGGAAGAAGGGGAGAAAGAAGGTTGGTATTCAAACCTGCAGGTTACTAAAAAGTATTTTTAGTAAGTGACAGGACCTTTTTCTTTTTTTTTTTTTTTTTTTTTTTTTTTTTTTTTTTTATATCCTTATTAGGAGCATAAGTAGCATTCGGTGTGGAAGTTTGCTTACCTCATGTTCTACTTTGCTTCTTTGGCTAGCATTTTTATATCCTAGCTCTAAAAGGAATATAGGATTTTTTATTATAATAGGGGATAAGATCTGTAAATAAATAAAGTACTATTTCTTTCTTCTGGAAAGACAGTGTGATTTTAATTTAGAGATTTGGCAATGAAAGTGGGAAAACCGAAATTCCATTTACAAAATATTTAAATGATTTCAGTTCAGGGTTTGTTTCATATCCATAATTCTGAAGCAACTTAGCAGATTTCAGTACTTATCACCCCTATTACTGAGCAGATATACTTGCCAATTAATTTTGTTGTAATTTCTTACTTCTTGGTTGCCATTTTACATTCTTCAGAAAAATCTTGTAAGGAAAGGCATTTTTGGGATTGTTTCTCTGAAAAGATGGAGTATTGAGCCTTCTTAGTTAAATATTTAGTCTTTTTTTTTTTTTTTTTTTAATAAGGCAAGACAGTGAGAAGCTTGGCAAAATAAGCATAACTTAATTTGCTTTCCAAGACGTGAATGCCTCTGAAGTGAAAAGACTGACTCTGTTGCAAATCTAAAATTAGATTACATATAAATACATTCAAAGCTCACAAGCTAAAATTGCTTCATGATGAGTATCATTTTGTTTATACAAAACTTATTTTTAAACATTTTTTATCTGGGCTTTTTTTGTTTCTGTTTTGTTTTGTTTACTTCTAAGCTGCAGTTGAATGCCATCAGACCTTGGAGTTCCGTTCTCTGATGGATTTATGTATTTCTTTATCTTAAATGAAATAAAAGGGAAGGGAAGGGTGGAAGCAACTGGAAAACTTGATGCACATTCCAGTATGTACAAATTTTTGGATTCTTAAGACAGTTTTCCCATGAGGATATTCATACCCAGCAATGGATCAGAAAAATTAAATAGAGAGAGCAGAGCTTCCTGTCTAAACCAGGCTTTTCTACAATGAGTCTGCTCAGTGCCAAACTACATGCAAAAGTTTTCCTGATAATTGTATTTTATTTTCACCTTTACTTTTACTTCAGATTGGCTTGTGTAGCTGGAGACCCAGAAAAGGGTCTCTTTGGACATGTTATCTGTGATACGGGTGCTGCAGGAACAAGTTCAAACCAAGTCCAGGCCCAAGCAGGTATAGTTAAATGATGCTGCACCGCTTAGCGTGGACTTGCTGGCTTACTTTTGAGACATCTGGAAGTTTTCCAAACAAGATGTAGCAGCTGTGTGGGATGAATCACTTCAATACTGATTTAAGCATGATGTTGCAGTGTTTGGTATGAAAGAACCATGCCTTACATTCTCTGTACTGCACTAAATTATATCTTATTAAGATTGAAAGCAATCAAAAATGATGCATCTGGTGGGAGTATGCCCTAATTCGTGCAGCTATACAATGCTTGTTCCAGGCTTGCTCTTTATGGCAAAAGAAAATGAAATACAAACGTGTGTGGGTGATTTCACACCTACCTGTACCATCTTTTTAAACTCCTCCATGATGCAGTTCCTTCCTGTTGATTAATCTTCTTGGGAGTTGGTTAGCTGTTTCATGAAGATGTGTATTGTTAGCATTATTCCACTTAGCAGTGGAAGAAGACAAAGGTTGAAAATGAATTTGCATAGTATATTTCAAGTTCCTTACTTATTCTCTGTTTTCAGCAGATACTCTTTTTTGCTAATGGCCTTCTTGCTTATAGCCTGATTTTCTTTAAGCTTTACATCGCTTATCTTAGTTTAAATTTGCATTTGACAGCTTGTCTTTCCCAAAGTGGTTTCCTTTATACATTTTTGGTATGCTGAAGCAGATATCTGAATGGATTACTCCTGCCAGAGCTTGGTCATGAGATGGATTTAGGGACAGAAAGTGGGTCATGTCAGGCTAGCCTGAAAAAATACAGTGAGGATTTAGATGACCTGGTTTACCCAGTATTTTGCTTTGATTGTCGTTTAGTAAAATAATTCTTAAAACAGATACTAATCAATTTCATCTTTTCTCTAGGTTATACCTTTGTCAAGATAAGTGTCAATTTAGAGGACTCAATATATATTCCATCACAACTCCTTATTTATTAAGAAAGTGAAATAATATCTTTTCACATTTTAGCATATTTCTCTTCCTTTAGTGGCTCGTGTTCAATATGTTCAGTTAATGGGTGACCTATCAGCAGAGAAGGAGCCTGTGCATTTGCAAATATATCTGTTCTTATCCAGGACAGCACTGGTGGCACTTACGGTAGCACAGCAGTTACACAACCAAGCACAGCAGGTATGCTTACAGCAGTAGACTGCAGAACAGACATGCCTCATTAACCAACAGTAGAATTCCTAAGTTTTGTCATTGATTGTTTTTCTGTATTTACTTTGAATGCCACAAAGTATGGATTGCATTTTTGACCCCCAAATAATTATAAACTAAGCCTCAATGAAAAGAATTTCCCATGTAATGTGTTTTGAATATGCAGTTTATATCATTACTCCACCTAGGTAGGCATGGTATCGACTTATAAATTAATTGCTACAGATTTATATGACTGTCTCAAAGATGGCACACCAACAAAATGGTTAGATGAATGCTTGGCCTGCATAAGTCCTTTTATCAAATTAATTGATACATTTTATATTTGCATAAAGTCACCTATATAAAATTAATTAATGTAAAATATTTGTCATGTCAAATAATCTTACACACATAAGGTACTATGTTCTGCCAGAAGTCACTGTAGTTCCAGAGCTCGTTAGCTTTCAGATTTTTGTCAGAATGAAGCTGGTACAAATACTTTATTAACAATTATATTGAGGCATGAGACTAAGTTTACTGTGACCTACCTAAGCACCTAAAGCTCACCGTGAAAAGAAAAGCATATCACACAGCATGTGAGGTTCAAAGTACTGACACCAAAAATTATGATAGAAAAGAGATACTAATGAGTAGGTGTATTAGAACATACTGCTTGATTGAAAACCTGTAGTGTCTCAGAGTTGGATCAGTCAGGGAATTTCTGTCATGCAGGTTCATGCAAATGTCTCAGAAGAGTGAATAAAGTGCTTGCTCTGTCACCTGCTTTGCACTTCTTTAAAAAAAATCAAGAAGAGTGACAGAATTTGTAAAATACTGGTTTCTGTTTAGGTGAAAGGCAGGAGGTCGTTGTCAACCTGTCTGTGCTTAAGGTAAAAATAAAAGAAAGTATTTGAAATATTTTGAGAATTAACAGCACACTAATGCTAACTCTCATATTTTTTTGCTCTGCATAATGTAATATAGTTATAATATAGTTCTATTAATATTTGATAGTAGGAAGTCGTGACCTTTAGAAAACCTGAGTTCAAGCATGATGTAAGGTGGTGTTCAAAGTAGAAGGTTGGTGCAAATAACAAGGAAAAAAGGCATACACTTTGAAAGATGATGTTAACAATAAAGAAAAAAAATGTTATGCCAATGTTTATTTGATAATTAATTGCCAGGGGTAATCATAATTCAGATGACTTGTATGTTTCCTTTCTAATTGCTGTATTATGTTCTTTTTAATACTTGATGACTTTCATGTAGCCAACAGCCTTCCTGAGGATATTTTTGGTGGTATACTTGGCTAAAATAGTATTTTTTTTCCTAGAAGCCTCCTTTATACATTTTTTTTTCTTTTCCACAGTTCTACAAAGGCTATCTATAAATTATCTCAAAGCAAACGTAATATGACTTGCGCACTGTAATCAACAGCACTGGGGGGGGTAGGGGGGAGTGGAGCACTGTGACATACTGGATGTTTCTGAAGTAGGAAAAAGACTAATTAGTTGTAAAGACTCAGTCAGGCCTTCTCTTCTGCAGAGGAGAAATCTTCAGCTCAGACAAATCTCTTCATGTAATCATATAGGTATAAAATCTGAAAGTGTTTTATGCTCACCTATCAATTAAAACTAACACCTATCTATTAAAACTGTGGGATCATACTTTCAGAGGTGGCATACTATTTTGTAAAGTGAAATTGCACTTCATTGCCACAATGACAAGTTTTTATTAAATGAGGAAAATAAAAATGGCCTTGTATTAAAGGTATTCAGCAAATGCATTTCTTTCCACTTCTATGCAGGTATCATTTTCTGTGATGATACTGATGATATAATTGCAATACTCGCAGGGTCACTGTTTCCTGTAGAGAAAACATCACAACATTAAGTACATCTAGCAAGAGGAGCTGACAATGCAAGTAGGATTCTTAGAGTTTGAAACTAAAAATGTGGAAGGGATATGTTAGAAATGATTCACGTGGAACACCGTGTCCAATTTTAGGCTGCTTTTCAAAGGCGAAAACATAAGAGACTTAATAGGATCAGGTAAGATAGGTTAGAATGGTTAGTGCATGGTGTGACTAACTGCCTATGAAATTGAGGATTACAAGTAAGTGAAAAAAATAATCAGGATTTGGATAAAGCATTCAAATTATACATGCTTATGAAAGTGAATGGCCCCTTTTTCTTCTGTTGTCTAAGGAACTGAAATTATTACAGGATACAGTTATTTGTCTGCACTCCTGGTCTTAGCAGCCTCTGCTGCAACTTGTCACTGAGCAGTGGTTTTTATTATGGTTATTTTACTATTACTATTGTTAACTTGTGTGACTAGCTGCTGAAGTTTAAAACAACTAGGTTTTTCAACTTCTGTCATTCATGTCATTCACAGAGGATTCTGGGGAAATCTGAAAAATTGAGGTGCTTTAATGATAGGATTTTCCTCTTCTGTTTGTCTGAAGTTCTTCAAAGCCTGTGTCTGAGAGCAGAGCATCAGATAAAATAGTACAATCGGGTGTGGCAAGTATGAAGCACTTCAGAAGGGCAGTGTTATAAGCATTAAAACTTTCTGTAAAAAAAGGAAGCATGAATGTAGGTGTTAACTGGTAAAAAATCATTAAGCCAAACGTCTCATGTTGGCCACTTGCTAGACTTTTAAGGACCCGCTTCTTGGGCTCTTCAATGTTTTTAAGACCTGTGAAGTCTGGAGCAATTCTGGGTGCTGACTCTCCTGCTGCAACCTCTGGCTGTGCCCAAGTCCCTCTGCCTCTCAACTGGAGACCAGTCTGTCTGCCTCTTGTGGGATCACAGGATAACTCCTGTGAGAAGGGAGCTGGGGAGGTTCCTGGTGCCCACAGCTGCTGCCAGCCGGCCAGCCCTGTGGTCAGACCAGGCCACTCAGGCAGGCAGGGAGCCTACACAGCCCTGGGTAGCCCATGCCCCTGCTCATCTCTACTCCTGGGGAGAGGTTTCCCGGTGCCAGGCCCTCACCCTCCCACCATACCCCACAGAGAAGAGCCCGGCTCCAGATCCCTGGCAGCCCCGTGTGGGCACAGGGGTGCTGCTGGGTGCTCCTGGCCCTGTCCCTTCTCCAGGCACAGCCGGGCCTCATCCCCTGGCCTCCCCACACAGGGCTCCAGCCCCTACCACCTCAGGGCCTGAGAGCTGAGCCTGCTCTCATTCACTGATGTGTGTTTCACATTAAGAATCCCAAAACTGGGCACATAGTCTATGGAGTAGAAGCATACACTCATAGAAGCTGATGTAGTGGCTGACCTCCTTCCTGTATGTACAGCTCAAGTTGCTGCTGGCCTTCACTGTCTCCACTGGTTCAAGCTTAGCATCACAGCTGTTGCTGAGATATAGTCTTTCCTAGAGGTGTTCTGAAGATTTGCTTTTCAGCTGCTTGGAGCAGTGGATTTAAGCAATAGATGTTGTGTCATTTACCAGCATTGTATTATCTCTAGCTGGTAAGAGAAATTATCATAGTGAAAATCATGTATCCTAAATAGAACCCCTTACTCAAGCTCAACGTTTATGTAAAAGCCTCTGAAATCTTTTGGTGTTTGTGAGGGTGTCACTAAAAAGCTTCCCCACATCCTTAGTTACTGAAATTATCAAGAGAAAATAAGTGACTCCATTTTGGCAGTCTTGCAACTTTTCAGCCAATTACCTGGGAAGCATCCAAAGCATCTGAAGTAACTCTCTTGTGTACCTATTCTGACACCTGACAAAACCAGTGCTCATCTACAGGAGCTAACCTCTCATCTAGAGTAAACTGTATTCAACACTAATGAATAATATGGATACCTTCTGCTGAGATCTTGGATGTCAAGAACTGCATATCACCTTTTGTCATAAGAATATTCATAGCTTACGTTCCTTTGTTCAAAGTAAATTGCTTTTTCTCTGATGCTGTGAAAATGCGAATGAATTTGGCTTGTCATTGAAATTGACTGTTGCCTAGTCAAACAGCTAGCCTGGCTTTAAGGGAAAAAAAATGAAAAAGAAAAATCTCTGTTTATCATGGATTGGGGCATTTTTTTTCCTGTTGTCTGAATCTCAGGATTTAGAAATCAACAGCCATTTGTGCTGCTTCTTACTTTTTTTCTCTTTTTTTTTCTTTTTTTCCCATTTTCATGATTACTCAGGCTCCTCTGCTTTCTGTAGCTGTTTTTGTTTATTTGTTTATTTGTTTGTTTTGTTTTTGTTTTTTAAGCAGAAAAATTTGTGATTTCTCTTTTGGGTGTTCTAATTTACAGCTGGTATATCGGGAAGGTGCAGTATCAGTGTCAGAGAGGTTAGTGACAAAAAGAGTGGAAGAAACATGCATTGCTGTTGTAGTGGAGATCTGACAGGGAGCTGGACCTGCTGTTGGGGCCAAAATCACTTTTCTATAAACTGTCTGCCAAGAGCTGCTGAATAAAATTTTTCATTAAACTATGAAACTGGGTTGCCATAAGAGGCAGTTAGGAATTTACTACTTCTGTGCTTTAAAAGCTAGCAATAAAAATGCTAAGATAGTCTTTGCTGTTCTTGCTGTTCATTTGAATCGTGAAGAAGTTTTGCTTGTTGTGGTCTTCTTTCTAAAAATTAAGATCATTCTTCTGCTTGTAATATACTCATGTATTTAAATTCTTGTGTTGTTTATTCTGATGGAAGCTGACAAGTTTTTTTCTAGCTCTTGGAAAACAGTAATGCTCACTTCTTATGTATTTTTTCTGTGTTCAAAGTTCTGTAGAGTCATTAATTAAATAGATAACAGAACGCTTGGTGGAGTTGGATTCCAAGGCTAAATTAAATGCAAGTCTTAAAAATAAATTAAAACAAAAAAAGGATGAGGAAATTACATTGGTTTCATTTTTCTTTTGTTGAGTAGAGTCTTTACAGCCATCACAGCTTTGTTAGTTTTGATTTAGTCTCCAGAGGCAAAATTGAAAATTTACTAATTTTGAGCACATTAACATCATGATATAAAAGGTTATACAGCCTGCAGGTAAATAGAGAGTGCAACATCATGTTTGTAGCATTCTGTGATATACAACAGTTTATTTTCTAAAGATTTCTATTTATTACAAATCACCAGAAGCAAGTATGCTCTGATTAATAAGGTGAACATAAATATAGATAATAAGCTACTATATGTATGTAGTAGATATTGCAAGTATAGCAGTAATTAATAGTAGTAACAATTAAAAGTAGTAGAAAGACAATTAGAGATAGTAAAAATCAGTAACATATGAGCAAATATGGATTGGTATTATTATAGGTTCAAAAAGCTTATCAGTAATACTATGGTAGTGAATATGCTTATTATGAATTATACACTTATCAATATTGTAACATCAAATATAGTTATGATAGGTTATACTTAGCAAATTTATTAAGTTATGCTTATCAATACGGCAGATTATTTATATAAATACATATTTATAAAAATCACCTGTACCAAGGGCACCAAACTGATCCCAGAAGAGGTGTGAAGGTCATCTTGACATCTGAGGGTGTAAATGAGAAAAACAGTTTCAAAAGATTGACTGCCTCCAGAAGTGGGCCCACAAAGTAATGTAAGGAGGGTCAACTAGAAGTGCATCCATGTCACAGGATCACAGGATCAGATGTCGGTCTGGAGTTAGGAGTCAACCAGTGATGGTCAACCTGTTTTAAATAATAGAGAAAAGTACGTGCAGCACAGAGAGTTTCACAGGGAGGGAGAGAGGCTCCCATTTGAGTAAAAATCAGAACGTTTTTATATCATTGAGTCATAACAGGGCATAGGACACCAGAACTTTAGGTAACCAGTAGATGCTGTTAATTTGTCTTCTTCCTCAGACAGCCAACAGATGTTGATGTTTTTCTTTTCTTTTTTCTTTTTTTCTTTTCTTTTCTTTTCTTTTCTTTTCTTTTCTTTTCTTTTCTTTTCTTTTTTCTTTTCTTTTCTTTTTTCTTTTCTTTTCTTTTCTTTTCTTTTCTTTTCTTTTCTTTTCTTTTCTTTTCTTTTCTTTTTTCTTTAAATAAAAAAAATAAAATCCCATGTCAATTCCCCCTTTCTCAGGCTAATTTCCTCTTTTCCCTGACTATTTTTCACCTTTTCAGGGATTAAGTTGTTCCTTAGTTTCGTGTTTGTCTTTATCCATGGTATTCAGGATGTTCCCAGCTCTCAGGTGTCCAGCTGCACTTCATGGACATAGCCTGGACCCTTCAGGGTTGCTTTCTGGTTCCCAGGCCAAGTTCTGCAGCTACAGGGGCTGCAATCCCAGACTGGCAGACATTTATCCTGTAAGTGTTTAGCAGCCATCTTATGTCAGTGCTTTCTCATTGCAGCCCCCCATAAATAGGCAGAGGATACTTCTAAATTCAAGCTGCCAGAACTACCACTCCAAACTAACTTCTACGGATGTTAAGAGTAGCTGAAATGGTGCACTACGATGAACTTTAATGTAATTCACATTAAGTGCACATACATGTGTATTTTAATATTATTTTGTATGTAACGCAGTCATCTTTCTTATCATTTCTTAGTATTCCCAGATATTGTACAAAATGTGATGTTACTTGAACACAGATAGTTTTTTCAGATCTTCTGGTCATTTATCCCAAAGCAATGCACAACTGAGTTACATGTTTGTAAGCTAGTTTCAGTATTCATCTAACTTTGTCCACATTTTTAAATTTTTGAATTCAAAACCAGGAAATTAAGTTTTTATTTTGTTTTGTTTTTACATAGTAAAAATAGTGAAATTATTTTCTATAAACTAGAGAATGAAGCAATTGTTTTGTTTTCATGTAATGTTCATGTTTGTGATTGCTTTAAATTAAAACAAGCAAACATACTATATCTCAAAATGATTTGTTGTACATGTATATATACAGCACTGTTTCATATGGACCATTTATACTCAGTTTAGGGGGGACAACGATCTATGAAGTGTTTTCTTATCACATCATTGTATCACTGTTTATGAAAATATTTCATTTGAAAAATAGATCATAATGGGCACTTTGAAGCTCTGATGCTTCTCCTGTTGGTAATCATGATCAAAGCAGGAATTGGCACAAGATGGTTTAGTCTGTTACATCAGTAATGATTTAAGGATCCCAAAGAGTTCACATTGGTATAAAGGAACCTTTTCGCTGAACCATCATGTTAATGGTCTACAGATATAATTTATATTGCCAACTTCTGCTAAGTTTGTCTTATGTGTATGGGGAAAAGTCTTATAGGATGACTGAAAAAAATATTGTCTGTAAAGAAAACAACTGGAGAAAAAAAAAACACATGAATAATCTCCTTGGTATTTCATAACCATTAAATAGTTGCACATGATCTATTAAGAAATGTAATTACAGTATTTTATTTTGCAATAAATAAAGCTTTTATATTGATTAAAAGACTAAAAAAAAATAGTTAGCAAACACCTATTAAGATAGTCTCAAACTATTGCAGTAGCTAGGCACAGCAAAATGAGGAGAGGGCCGTAAGGACAATTATCTTATGTTGGTGTTTGTAATCCTTGTAACTTTACAGAAGCAAGGTGTTGAAATCGCAAAGTTTGAATGCAAACTGTAGCATATACTCCTGTAATTACCAGCTCACACTTTTAAGTTAGATAATGTATCGATGTCTGTGTATCTGATTACAGGTGCTGCTTGGGAAAAAATGTGTGTGCTCATCATCTCTTACAGCTGTGAATTCAAAAGATATTTAAAATACTGACCACTAAGTGGTACAGTAGGAGATAGTTGCTGAGCTATTTGAAAATGTCAGACTTGCATTAGTATACATGGCTTTTTAAGGCAATTTTGGGACAATTTCAATCTTAACAGTTGAGTTCCTTGGGCAGTTTAAAAACAAACAAACAAAAAAGCATGTCGTCTCAAAATGAGATGGATTAATTAAATCTCTGTTTATGATGTTATCTTTATCATGTACTTTGAGCAAAGTTTTGTGGTCCTCAAAACAAGAAGCATCATGACTGAAATCTGAAGATTTGCCTGTCACAGATATAAAGTCTAAGAAAGTGTTTGGCATAGTAGATACAAAGATTTAGAGAATATCCAGTGGGAGGTTTTGACTAAACCTTTAATATATTCATTAGTTACGGGTAAATAGGAACCTGTTTGATGTAAATAATGAACTGAAGGTAGGTATTTCTGTGGTTTATATATGAACATCTGAATTCATAAAAAGCAAAATTGTGGACTGCGTGTGTTAGGGGCTTTTGCTGATTCTTAGATTTTACGTAATTTCATAGTTCCTGAGCATCTCAGTAGCATCAGAGTCTGTATCTGACTTTTCTGATGTGGAGCTGCGTTGTTACTGTAGCTGGTAGTTCATGGGTTTTGCTGTGGATCAACATCCAGATCTTCATTTACATACCTGTCTAAACAATGATTTGGTAATATTTCTGGTTTTATCTGTAAGAAGGTACTTACCAGTTTACTTAATTCCATGACAACTTGTGTTGTATGAAATACCCATATTTTGGTGTTGAAGAAATAAATGTAAGGTAACTGATCTGAAGCTCAGCTAAGTCATGAAACTGTTCTTGGGTTTCTAGTGACTTAGACAAGATGACTCTACTCCATAGATGGAATCAAGCTAAATTTCACATCTCAGTTCTGTTCTTAGCTGTCTCCTTCTCACAAAATAGAGTGCTTGGGTCAAACTCCTTTGAACAGCACAAATTCTGCTCTGAATGGCAGAAGCTTATTAATCTTTCCCTTCTATGGAGCTCCCCCAAAATGATTAACACCCCCAGATATCTGAGGTTTTTTTTGAGCAAGAGCTCAAAAATATATCCCAAGAAGTCAGGAATTCAAATCCACTGTTCAACTCAGACCCTAGTGAAGTTGTAACAAAGTTAGCGTGTCCACATAAAATATTAGGGACTGGGAAAGTAGATCTAAAAGTCAACAGTAATTCAACTCAACCCCTAATTCCTGGATAAGAACTTCATCATTTCACCTTGAAGATTTTTTTTTTTTCTGTAAGAAAACTGACTCAATGCACAGGAGAAGATGTAAAGTAACATACAAACATTGCTTTAAGAATCTTCTCAGCTTCCACAGACTTTGCTGATAGAGCCCTGGTACGAACAGATGCTCTAACAGATGTCATACTTCTCAGAAGCAAGGAAGTTGATGATTTAAGGGTTTCTTGACTGGCAAATATCACTGGCAGAAGATTTAGAGCATGTAATGCAATACTGTGTTAGCTGATTGCTGTTCATACCCATCTAGATTGCACTTTCAGATTGGTCATTGCCAGGAAATAGGTGATGGACATGATTGTAAGGAAGTTAACAGAAGTAAAATTCATGAACACTAAACACAGACTCCTTTTTTTCTTGATTTCAAGAATCTTGATGTATGTAGGATATAAAACACCTCCAAAATGAAATTAGGCCCAGGTTCTGAAATTCATAGCTCTGCAACCAGTTGTAGAGGTGCTGCCACGTTTCCAAACATTCAGTATTCTCAGTGTGCAACCTATGTGGTTCTAGATCTTAATCTCAGTTTGCAAGTGTCAATATGAGTAGGGCTGAAATGCCCTTCTCCTTTGCCAGGCCCCTCTTTCTACTATTTTGTGATGAAGAGGCAACATGAAGGATGACCTATTCTGTCTTGTGTAGCACAGGCCATGGCCCTACAGACACAAAGCACTGGTTAGCAGGGAGGAAACTGAGTTTGTGGGATGCAGGTTTTAAGTAATGGGTTTTCCTCCTCTTGAGTCTATGGAAGTGGACTGGAGACCAATAATCAGCTCTCCATCCTAATGAAACTTCAGAAGATGGTGAAACTCACGCAGTAAGGTTGCTGCTAAAGTTAGGATGTGACTCCTTTTGGCCAGATTGAAACCTAATCTCGAACACAATCAGTCCAGAATAAGCATTTTCTTCATAAATGAGAAACTAGATATTTCTGCTTCATAAATTAGTTAGATTGGAAGACTCAATGATTCCCTGTCACATGATAACTAATCTGTCTTGTCGACTTGCTTGAAAATCCTACACAACTCAGACCATAGTGGAACCAGGCAGTCCTGCTCTTTGAACCAGTGGAGAAGGCCATTATTTCCCATTCTCTCAACTGGCAGACAAGAAGCTGAAAACTGGACTGCCAGCAAGTGCAAGTTAACCTTGTTATGGCCTTATGTTTAACAGAGAGGTTGTGAGGAGTTTGCTGTGGTTGAGTAAGGACTCAGTCTGTTGTTTCACTCCAGGAACCTTCCGATAATGACAATCCAGTCATCTGCACTAGCATTGTGTGAACAAAGGACAGATAGGTCTTTCCAGCTTCAGGCAGGGCTAGCAGAAAGTTGGTATACTGGGTACGTAAGCCCATAGTGCTCAAAGTAAAAAAAAATAATAAATCTGTTTCTTGAGGACAAATTCACCATCTGAGTGTAACTATCACTTTGATTTACTGAAGAAAGAGCATTTTACTTTGAGAGCAGGCTAACTTTCTTGATAGCATTTGAGACTAATGATGTGTATGTTCTGAAACAAACAAACAAAACTTTTTTTTTCAGGCATAAATCCTCATAAAACTAAAGTGGTTAAAGCATGAACTACAGTTTGAAGAAAAGAAATATGTAAGCATGAGAAATCCATTTTCTTAGAATAAATGAATGAGTATTTTGTGCTTGTCAGTGAACAAATGCAATGAACATTTAAAGAAATGTCACCATGTTGTATCTTTGCACCTTTAACTGATTTCCATGAGTTTAATATAGATTTTTTAATTGCTGCTTTCTCAAGGCAATTCTGGTTTTTAGTACAGCTACAGATGGCATTAATGTAGAACCAATCAATTCAGTTAATTCTGCCAGTCTATTACTTCTGTTCCTAGGAGTCTGCAAGTCAAATGATGTATTTATTTATTTACTGGACATGGTGGAATAAAAGAGCAGCTTATCACAGCATCTGGTGGAGAATAATTCAGAATTTAAAAAATTTTACATTGGTACCACAACCAGGCCATGTGCTTGCTATATTTTAAGAACTCTGATTCACTTGGGAGACCGAGCCCTGGGAAATGGGCATGTAGAAATACAGAAAGAGCAAAGGTGAGATTTGGGGTTGAGTTGACGAGGTCTTTGGTAAAACAAGTAGGTAGCAAGTAGAAAGCTAAGCAGGATGTTAGTAAATACTTGTTTGAAGGTAGGGAAAGGAGGATGAGTGTTACACCTTGAAGTAGCCTCACACTACTGGCAACCTGGAGATGTGTAGTGGTGGAGATATGATGGTGCTATGTTGTGGAAACGAAGAGGTGAGAAAATCTTGTTTGGACAAGGTCGGATCAATAAAGGATGGAAAGTGACAGAGTCAATGGGAACTAAAAGCCCAGTTTGTGCATAGGCTGGGAAATTTGACTGAAAATGGAAAGTAAGGAAAATCAAGTGTTTATGAAAGTACAAAAGTGGGAGAGAACATCATCTGCAAAGTTGCAGGAAGTTTCCCTGTGCATTGTATCTAAGGCCAGATTACGCAAAGGCTGTATGTATACTTAGTTACTGTAACTCATATAAATAAAATTTGCTGAGTACTCTACACTGTTTCCTTAAATTGCAGTACTTTAATTGTGAACCAATTTTAAGATTAAGAATATTGCACAATGGCTTTGAGATAAAAAAAAGAGCATTAGCTAGATTAGACTTAAAATTGCAATTAAGTGTTCCAAGCATAGAACATTTTAAATTGTCACAATGGTGTTACATAACATGTCAGTCATTTTATAGGGAACAGTACTTACACATTCTTGTTTATTACAGATTCTTTCACTAGTGCATGCAAGTAAAAATGTGTTTTCAAATTGAATCTTTAAAGGCAAAAGTTTTAATTCTATAATGAATCAAATGCAGGTCTTGGAAAAGATTATTTATTTATTTATTTATTTATTTTTGCGGCTGTTTTGTAATTACTGCACACAACTGTTTAAATAGAACCTTCAGGTTTTGAAATCCTGTTGTTGTAGATTAACAGAAGATGAGAGGATTTGTGAAAGATATTGTGCCAGACTTGCTTCTGTTCTGTTACTTCTTTCTGAAGTACTCACAAATGGCCAGTACTAGAAACAGGAAACTCTGATGAACTGGCTCTTACTTCGACTGAATGAAATGTCTCGTTAGGCATTGGAACAGGTCGCCCAGGGAGGTGGTCGAGTCACCGTCCCTGGGGGTGTTCAAGAAAAGGTTGGATGTGGTACTTAGGGATGTGGTTTAGTGGGTGATACTGGTAGTAGGGGGATGGTTGGACCAGATAATCTTGGAGGTCTTTTCCAGCCTTAATGTTTCTATGACACTATGACAGCTGATATGAGGTCAGCTTCAATGACAAGGTATTCACTGCCAGTAACTCAGGTAGTTTCTTCATGTTATATTCTTCTACTCGTCCAGATATATCTATGTAGAACATTAAGTGTTTTTTAAAAATAAATGAGTGCAAGGTATTTTAATAATGAATTAAGAATGTTGAACTGAGATTAACAATCAGAATATCTGCCCTGATTTTTCAGCTAATTAGAGATTCAAGGATAGATACATCTTCCAATCCTACCTGAAAAGATATGGTAATTCTATCTGTTTCATATAATTTCTGATCTATTTCAGATTATTCCTATGAAAAAAATCTTGTTGAAATTATAGTAAATCACATGACATTTGTAGGCTAGTGATCAGATTTTTTAAAGCAAACTAGCTGGAAATCGAGTGAGGATTTGGTATCATGAAAGTTTTAATGTAAAATTGGAAAAGCGTATGTGGGAGAAATCTGATAACGTGATTAAGTTCATATTCTTCAGGTAGTTATAAAATGTAGTTTACTGTTAAAATTGGAGAGTGACTGTTCCATGTAGAAGAGCTAGTTCTATGTAACATCTTGAAAAGATCTTACAAAACTGTGAGAGCCCTCACTTATTTGGGGTCTCTTTCCCATACAGGAGCAAAATGGGTGCAAGACCAGTACGTGAGTTGCTGGCCAACCCAGTGCCAAGCCAACCTGCATCCCTAGCAAAGGCTCAGCTGAACTGCAGCTCCATCAGGTGGTTACAGCAGTAAGCATGGGTTTAGGAGATAAGGGGCAGAAAACATGGGCTATGAACAGACACACCAAAACAGGAGGGCAACAAAAGACAATCAGAAGCAATAATGGTGCAGAGCAGAGGACATAATACTAATATAAATCGTAAATTGGATCAGCAAGTTAGAAATCTATTTTCTTGGACTTTTTTTTTTTTTTAATTAGGATATCCTATTTAGTTTTGGTTTTATTCTTAAAGATGTCACTTTTTCCAGTGAATGGCCCATATCTATAGCTAAATCAAGTCTGTGCTGGAAACTCAAGCCATCTGTTTCATATAAGGAATTTGAACTTTATTATGATTGAAGTAAAAGGCTTTCCATCATTTGTTTAACAGAAAGACATTCCCTTCCTCTTGGAAACCTTCATTTTCTTTATAACGCAAGGTGGTTAAAATAGAATCTTGTTTTATTCTTTTAGCATTTTGCTGGAAAGTCTACATTTTATACCAAAAAAAAAGAAAAAAAAAACACAAAAAAAATATTGAATCCTCCCCCTACTCCCCAATCCCAGAAACCAAATGAGGAATTTTCACAAAGATAATTGAACGAGTAAATTTCTAATATTTATTGTCTGCTGGAGTGTAACAACATACACAGCTTCTGAATAAGTCATCTGTCCACATTTTGCAGCAATTTTCAAAAACAGTTGTGGTTTTTTTTGTTTGTTTTTAGTATTCCTTCTTGCCAGCTTCCAGTTTGTGTGTTTGTGTGCAGAGTACCTAAGAGTATAAATTACGAGGAATAAATCTAAAAGGCAAAGGAGAATGTCAATGTCAAGATGTTTGCTGGTGCTTGTTAAAGCCCTTCCTAGAACATCTAGGAAAATGTGCATATAGTGAATGCATGCATTTGCAGGAGTGACTTTAACTGAAGCTATATGGATTCCCAGGTTAGTTCTCAATACCAGCAGACATATTTACTCTTCCTGCTAGACTGGCTAAAGGAGATTGAAACAGCTGAAGGAAGCTTGGCTGAGAAGGGAAGTGAGCTGAGGAGAAAAACTGCTTGCTCAGGCTGGGGAATGGAGGCGATCTGCTCTTTATTTTTAGCCCAAGAGGGAAAATTGCTGTCTGTCACTGCCGCACTTCAACCTGATTGACCAAATTGTCCTTGACTGGTCCCTTAAACAGCTATTGGCATCCTAGTGTCTGTACTGAGTAAAATTTAAAGATGAGGAATTAAAAATGTCTGCTATCTTGCACAAATTAGCGCCAATGGTCAAGATGAGTCAAAAATAAGTAAAACTTAAAGGGAAAACATTACTTAGAATTGAGGCTTTTTTATTTTTATTTATTTTTATTTTTATTTATTTTAGATAGAAGATACTGCTTAATATGTGATTTCTACCCTTCAAAATAAATCATTTGAGATTCTTAGTTTGACAGAAGGAGAAGAAGAGATTTATGCGCACTCATCTATATTCCTCTCTGTATTCATGATGTCATGATTCATTTTTCTTTTTGTTCTTTGGTGCTTTTGATTAATCGGATTCTGTTTAAAGAACATTGCTATTATGTGTCACTTGACTAATGAAGGTGGGGAAAAAATGATTTCACAGACTATGATTTGAAAAGTTGGCTCAGTTAATTTTGACAATGAATTTGATATTGGCCATTAACTTCTCAGTCTTCTTCAGAAAATTGAGTAATCTGCTGGGTGATATGCCCATCTAAACACATTCCATTGTTTGCGATTTTAAATGAAAATTTAAGTTGTGTTTTTTTTTTTTTTTTTGTTTGTTTGTTTCATTTTATTGTTTCTCAATATGTTCTCTCTCTTTATGCGGGCTGCTGCCTTCATGGATGCGAAATAGATACAACTGCTGTGAGTAGGGGTAGAGCCGATAAAGACGTCACGGGTTTAGAGACCCATGCGCACCATGCATGCTTGATGAGGTCTGGAAGCAATTTATTTGCGTTCATCTGACTCTTCCTGAAGTGTAAATTTATCTCAGCTTTTGTCATGCCACGTGACAGAGCAGAGCTTGTATGAGCATATGGAGCCTATCTGCAACACGATGCAGATAGGGAGCTGTAGACCTGAGCACATAGGCTACTAGTGTAACAGTTAGGGAGATTTTGGCATATCTAAGTTGGGATGGCAACAACCAACACGCAGGACAGGGAAACTGAACAGGTCAAGAGAAAATGCTTGTGACGCCACATATATTTTAATACTACCTCTGATCACAGGTTGGGTGTCCAACTTCTTCCTAGTGTGAGTGCTTCCTTTCATAAACAGCAGAGGCATCACTTTGTTTCAGAAAATGTCAGGAAGTGTATGGGAGGTGGTATCTAAAAATAACAGTGATAATTGCTTTCTGCTGGTGGGAGGCTTTATTTTGGAACATAGCAAAAGGAGGAGAGAATGGGAAGGCTGTAGCCAATGGAAACCTTAGCAGGCTTTAGCCTCCATGTGGTGCTTGCTCTGAGTTACTGGGGGTGATTTTTAATGCTGACTGCCTGCACTCACGCTTGAGGTAGAATTCCTTAGCATGGGTATCAGACCACCAGCTGATGAGACATTTGTGCCTTTCTTTGTTGAAATTGCCACTGTCACCAGCCACTGATCTGGGGGTCAGGTAGTGCTGGTTGGGTGGGAAGCAGCTTGCTGTTGTGTGCTGAGCAGCATTCAGTGAAAAAAAAAAACAACAACAAAAAAACAGCAGCAGGGATTCAGGGTAGGTTTATTGGAAGTACTGGGGAAGCGAATAGATGGGAAACTGTGGTATATGAGGAGATATATGTCCTGTTTTAGTCTGCAGGGTTACAGGCCATGGTTGAGACTAGTCTACTCCAGTGCTAGGAACAGACAAGAAAAGAGCTACCTATCTACATACGCATCTTTTATGTGTTAGTATCAGAAAGAATAAAACTGGAAAATACTTGGAATTTTGGCTTAAGTAATAGTATGTGATAGTAATGTGTGCAGTTCAGTGAGATGGAGGTTTGTTGATGTTAAGGGATGTTGAAATATCAAAGCGTGTGTTTTGTATTGTTAAAGAATGCTGTTGGGTTTCTTTTTTGTAGTCCTCATTCTTAGTACCTTTTAAGATGTTGCATGTCTATATGTTTATTGATACCAAGCTGTGTTTATAAAAGTTAGTTGTGCTCAAGTTTGTGAGATATACTTGTTATGATGTTTACAGTACATAACATACCCAACAAATGCTAAAGTGAATAACACAAGTAGTATGGTTCAAAAAGTTAATTTTACATAGGCTTTTGATGTGGTTTAACCCTGCAGGCAGCTAAAACCTTCACTCATGCCCCCTGTCAGTGGAATGAGGGAGAGAATTGAAAAGAAAAGTGCAAGAACTCAATGGTTGAGATAAGGACAGTTTAGTAAGGGGGAAAAAAAGGGGGAGTTGGGAACTAACAGTAACAACAAAAAGAATAATGCAAGTGATGCACAATGCAATTGCTCACCACCAACCAACCGCTGCCCAGCCAATCGCCAAGCAACAGCAGCCCCTCCAGGCAACCCCCCAGTTTTATTGCTGACCATGACACCACATGGTACAGGACTTCCCTCTGGTCCATTTGGCCAGCTGTCCTGGCTGTATCCCCTCCCAGCTCTTGATGCACCCCTAGCCTCCTCACTGGCAGGGCAGCACAAGGAACTGGAAAGGTCTTGGCCCTGTGTGAGCACTACTCTGCAACAGCTGAAGCATCGGTGTGTTATCAGCACTGTTCTCATCCTAAATCTAAAACACAGCACCATACCAGCTACTAGGAAGAAAATTAACTCTATTCCAGCCAAAACCAGGAAAACTCTTTTTACATCAACAACAAAAAACAGAAAAACAAACAAACAACCTTTTGCTACCCTAAATTATTTTCTCAGTTATATTCTGCTCAAGTAATTAAATATTTCAGCTTTCATTTCCTAAAATCAACAGGGAAATTAATATATGTTCTTTTATCATATCTGTGCTCCAAGGCTGGATAAAAATCATGTCTTCTGTGAAGATATCAAATGATTTTGATTACACAAAATTCCCAGTTGATCCAGTACCATGTTTTGTTGTCTTTACTGTTTAATGGAGTCTTCTTTACTGCAATTTAAACTGGTTTCTCTCTCCTCTTCTTTGATGTATGGAGAACATGTTCATTCCAGTTGTCTTTGCAGGGACATCTTGCAGAAAGATGAAAAACTGTTTTCAAATATTCTGATCTCTTTTTTTTTGCTGTTACTGCACTAGGGAGTATGAAGGACTCATCAGAAGGAGAATTATAAAAAAGAAAACTGCAGCAGCAAAGCATAAAAACGATGGTAAGATAGAGACTGCAATGTTACTAAGTTTAGTGACTCATCATTCAGCATAAAGTATTGGTAGTTTGGATGACTACTAGATCAGTCCTGATTGGAAATTGTTATCTGTTGCTTTAATGAAACAGCTTGATGATTTTTGTTTCATCTCCTGTGAGCAGAAATCTGAGCTTTCAGTCCTTTCTTGGAGGATAGAATTTGTTCCTGTTTTGGCAGTTTTAATTAAGAAAACAAAGAATTTCAGATTAAAATCTGAATTGGCCTCTCCATAGGTAAGAAGTGAAGTACATTGATGGTGAAATTTATAGGGCACATCTTCTGTTGGTGTCAATCTTGCATTGGGCAGAAAGACAATATTGTTTCTGGACTTGTCAGTCATGCACCTTTCAGGGGTAATGAAATGCAAGAGAGACTCTTCTGAATCAGGTCCTATTCTGACACTCATTCCAGTTTTGAAATTTTACTGCTATGTCAGGAGTGCCTTGTTTCCTCTCCTAAGATGGAATAACAAACTTTTCCTTCATTGTTGCAGTTAAAACTATTGCTAGCTGTAGATATTCTTAAATCCTTTTACGTATTACACAAACAGCCACACCAGAAGTATGTATCTCAAGTAGATGCATTATTTTGACCCTTGCCAAGCTGCATTTCTTTCATTTTTTTTTTCTCTGATACATATATGTATATATATTTATATTTATTTTTTCTAGCAGATTTATATAGCAAAATGTTGGGGACTGACAGCAGGCCATGATAGGACGAGACCTCATTTTCCACTGTTCTTGACGTCTTGTTAATTAAAAAAAAAAAAAAAAAAGTAACAAATCATGAAAAATAGCGGTTCACAGTAAACAGAATAATTTGAAGATAGCATTATTGATTGCACCAGTGTTAGAAAAACTAATCATATAGCAATCTTTTAAATGCTAGCATGACTTGTTTTGAAGTCTAGTGGCTGTGTCTCTCTTCTGTGAATAATTCTTATTCTAACAACCTCAGAAGTTATCCAGATTTCTTTTTTAGGGATTTTTTATTTTTTTATTTTTTTTTCCTGCTTTGAAAATGTAATATTCTGCTTATGTCATTGCAGAGGTTATGTTTACAGGCGTGCAAGGAAATAGTATTCTCTTTGTGAGACGCTGATACAGAACTGTGCCTTTCCATCCATTCACTTATTTTGTTCAAATAAAATTATAGCTGATACAAATGCCAAAGTAAATTCATTTCTTATGTACAAAATGCTGGCTTATCTCCTTTCCTGTTCTGGATCTGGGACATGGGTGGAGAGAACTAGTAGCTTTTTGCCCTGTTTCCTACAGAATTAGTAAGTAACACGCTGACACAAAACCAGCATCGAGAACAGAAAGCTGAGTTTCAGGTGTGGCCCCTGAGCTCACTTTGCTTTCTAGAAGGAAGAATCTACAGCAGTCGTGCTGCTGGTTTATATAAAAATCAGCTCTGGCATCAAATCCCTTGCTTCTCTGTATTTATGGGAGCGCTGGATGAAGCACAGTGATTCTGCGCTGGTTGAGGCTACTCAGTAGCAAAAATTACTTAGTTATGTCTGCTAACCCACTGACTGAACTGGTCGTAGTATGAGTCACGCAGGGGTTTTTGACATGTGGGTGTAAGTTAGCAGCACAGCAGCCCATGGTACTCCCATGCTCGAAGGGAGGCTCCTGTCCTCTGCTTCAAATTAAAACAACAGCAGCCAAATAAAAAAGAGGTTTTGTTTTCAGGCCATGCAACACTCCTCAGTCTTTTCTTTGCAAACTCTTTTCAGCTGTCCTTGCTGTGATCCTGTACATCTTGTCACTGCCTAAGTTAGCTCTTTTTGTCTGCCCTGCTTCACTTCTGCTGCTCCATCTGCTGTAGTCTCTGAGTTCAGCCAAGAGAAACTCACGGATTGTTTTGAAATTATTTTTTTTTCAGTGAATCTTGCAGAGACCTGGAACAATGAAAATCTGCGTATAACCAGGTTGGATAAGATAACATGTTAGTATTTTTTCTTGGCTTAAAATTTGTAACAGTATTCAAGTGTCCACAAGGAAGTGAGGCTTTCCAAGGATTAATACAAAAATTACCTTAATTCTTTAATTTGACCACCAGGATAGAGTAATATCTGCAAAAGACTGAGACTATCACTGTACCCAAGGGAACTATTTTAGTATGACTTATTACATAGCATAAATATTGAATATACAAAGAAAAAAATCTTTCTCCGATACAGCATCTCTATAGGTGAAAATATCCTTTACTTAATGCTCCTAATATCTTCAAGCATTGATGAAAACTTGTTTCTTCTAAAACTCGGCAGTGAGGTAACTGAGGTTAATGTTTCTGTAAATATCTAGAGATTACCAGTTTTATCTTCTATATTGTATTATGGAAATAGAAATTTAAAGAGGTAAATATATTTATATTATTTACCAATACAGTCCAAAGACATCTTCCATGAAATAGTAGTAAAAGTATTTATTCTTTCACTAAATCTCCTGTCATGAAATACTAATAAAAGTATTTATTCTTTCACTAAATCTCCTGTCCATTTCAATGTATTGTAATTGCTTAAAGCAATTTTTGGGAAAAGGAAAGAAGGAAAGGAGAAAGTCCTATGAATGTGGAGCTGCATTTCTTCAGGATCTGATGGCAGCTAGCTGTTTATAGGCATTTTATAGGCTAGCATTAGAAACTGGGAAAGAATATTAAAAAAGTGGAATCCATGGAGTTGCTGTGGCTTTGATGAGAAATCTTTTACATTGTTAGTGGAGACATTTTTTGATGTAACCTCTTTCTGATATCTTGATTTGTTTTCTTTTTGTAGAAACCTGCTTTGATGACTCCTATATTTACTGTGGATGCCAGATCTTTTCCTCAGATTTAGCTGTTTCTTCCCTGTCTTGTATTTGTCCAGCTGATTGTAGTCTTATCTAAAGGCAGCACACAGCTGGCTCACATCCTAGCTATTTCAGATCACTTCTCAAGCTTGTTGTGATTATTTTGAATTCTAATCCTATCCTACAAAATAACTTAGGTCTTCCCAAGTTGCCACTGTCTGCAGATTTAAAAAGGATATACTCACTTTCTTAATGCAAGTCATTAGTGAAAATGCTGAGTGGCAGCAGACCCAAGAGAAATAACCTGCACAGTCACTTGGTCAATTTTTCCAGTTTGACAGAAACCCATTTCCACATGATATTTTGACGGTGTTTTACTGTGAGTTTCGCTGGCTGGTATAGTAGTATCCCTGTACGAAGTGGTGTGGAGTCTGTAAGTATCTGCAGGCAAGCTTCCTTCAGCAGCATGCTTTGGGAGTGGCAGGAGGTTGTAACATTTTCTTCTTTCCTTGGTCTGTGTGATACTCTTGTCCTACACCTCAGCCTGAGGGGCAGCAGGAGTGACAGGGAGTGGTTTTATAAGATGCTAGGACTGGGAGGTATTTCTGGCATAGAGAAGCCTCCTTGGCATCCTGAATGTGTTACTTCAGCCTCCAGCCTCTGAAATGGGAGGCCTGCACTGAAGACTTCCTAGAAAGGTGTAGAGAACAGCATGGGCTTAACTCAGGAGCTTACAAGGTCAGTATCCAGTGGGTCTGAATAAACATACCAGTGGGTCTGTTGTGACACGTGGCAGTGACATGCAGTAGATTTTATATGGACTTTTTCTGAGGTATCCTAGTTCCCCTCTGCCTTGATTAATGGAAAGTTTGCTTTTGAGTTCCTTTACTAGTTTAGTCCCAAATAAGCAAATGTGAGAAAAAAAGTGTAATAAAACTTAGTTGTATCTTCTGCATGCATGACGTATGTGGGAAAAAGCCAAGACTTATTGCATCCTTGTGTCTTGCTCATCCATTATACCTGATGCCCTGTCACAGAAGCAAATTAGATTTATTTTGACGTGATTTGTTCCTGACAAGTCACCGCTGGCTATTTCTCATCTCCCTGCTGTTTTCTCTGTGTTCACAAGCAGTTGGCTTGACTGTTTTTCCAGTATTTTTGTTAGGAATTGAGTGTTTTCCGGCAATTCTTGCTATTCTGTAAATTTTTAAAGGTAGGTGTTCCGTTTGTCCTGTCCTAGTCATCTTGGATCTTTCCCATGCACCACAGGGTTTCAAAACAGTTATTAAAAAAGAGTTATTAAAAGTCTTGGTCATAGGGCAGGCAATTCCTTAAATGTTCTAGAGAGATTTTTCCATCAGGCTCAGGCAACTCAAAGACCTCTACCTTAGCTAAGAAGATTCCAGACTCTGTAGCTAATCTAAAGTGGATTCTTAACCTTCATATGTTTTAATAGTTTAACAACATTTATTTATTAAAAATGAAGCATGTTAGCCTTCTCAGGGTTTCTTTTTTTTTTTTTTTTTTTTTTTTTTTTTTTTTCTGTTGACTAATAGATCCAGTATTTTCTTGACTTCTATATGCTAGTGTTCTTAAGAATATTTCCTTTGGACTAATTACTGTATCCTATCTACTCTTTGCTGTTGTTTTCATACATACTTGTAATCATTTGAACCATTGTTCAGTTTTTAATAATTTCTTTTTGAGTTTCACCTGAATAAAGGAATCATGTTCTTCTCCATTTGATCTTCCTTTATGATTTGTTTCCTTGCATTGGGATAGATTGAGCTTGGACCTTTTATATTATTTAAGAAATAAAGATTTTTTCCTTTAATCCATTCCTCCCATTAGATCTTGTTTATTGATTCATTTGCTGAAGATGATTGTCTTCATGTGTTTTCCCTAGGAGGGAAAAAAAAGAGAAAAAAAAAAAAGAAAAAAGGTCTGAAAGGCCTGTGGAGGTCACTGAGTCTAACTTCCTGCTTTACCAGAACTGGTTTCAAAGTTCAGTGAGGCTTCTCAGATCAGGTTATTTCTGTTCCAAAGAATAACCTGTTCTGTATTGTGTGAGTAGCCTTTTACATTTTGACCAGCTCCTCCCTTTCATTCTGTATTAAATCTAGCAAAACGTGTGTAGCTTTTTTTTTTTTTTTAATGTCTTTTGTTTAAAAATTTCTAGGAAGATGCTGCAGAAACATTGCCATATTCTTTTTGAAAAGATGTCATTTAGAACCAAGACCCACAGTTAACGTGGTTCTATCTGTGGCTCAAAAAAAGCCTTTGATATGATCATTGCCCCATGCTTGACGGACTGCAAGTTGCTGCTAGGATAATGCTCTGTTTCTTCTCTTCAGACCAGAGATGTGGGTAGTATAAGATGGTGCCTTGTTGCTTTTCCTTCTTGATTCTCTTTCCCTTCTTGAATGTGCCTTGTCCTTCTGTATCGGTTTCCAGTGATGACAATAATCTCACCTATTGCTGTCTGGTCACCTAAGTTACCTAGGTAGCAAGTTTCTAGTGTGCTAGAAAACATGGTCCTGAGCATACTGTAAGCTTCAGCCAACTCAGCAAATAGAACCTACAGTGAGGTGGGATTCACATATTCCTTCTAGGAAATACAGTTCTTTGTTCTTTCATGTTCCTCAGCTTCCTGTGTGCTGCATATTGTTTGTTGCTAATGGCGTGTTTGCAGTGGCAGCCTTACAGAAGCAGAACAAGAGAAAATACAGCAAAGTGGAGTAGACAGCTGTATGTTGCTATATTATTTATTTCTAGTCAAGAGAGATTAAGTTATAATTCATGAGAGGCAAGACATTGGGGTCAGACTTTTCTCAGCAGAAATAAATTGTGTGTTATATATGGCTGTCCACCATTTTTTGGCAGTAACTACTACTTGCCAAGCCAGATGTTATATTCTTTATTTTGTCACTTCAGTTCATAGTGATAACTTTTTGAAGGTGAAATTGCTTTTCTTTGTGTCAAGGATGCAAACCTATTCCCCTATCCTCCCCATTCCCCCTCCAAAAAAAGGAAAAAAAAGATAAAGAAAAATAAATCAGAGGCCAGACAAAACACCTCGGGGACCTCACGTCCACAGAGAATCTGTAAATGCAACTGCATATTACATGCATATTCAGTTACAGTTTATGAACTCAAGGCTGATGTTTTATGGCTAATTGATCTTCTAAAGTAATGAGTCAGTTGATTGTTAAAATACTTAGTTTATATATGACTGTTTCACCCTTGAAATGAATATGTAACCATAGAAATAGACTGTTCGTTTTGCTGGAGGAAAACAGTTTTTGTGTGTGTAGCCAGTATGCTTGTATCCAAATTGATGTATAATGCTTCACAAGTTATTTTAACACAAAATGGAATGTGGCACCAGCGCGTTTATAAACTTGCTTTTGGTGGTGGTACCTGAGTAAGACCTGTATGATAACCTCTGCTGTAGCACGATTTGCATTCATGATCTGTGGACTGTTACAGTCTAACCAGAAAGCCTACGATTAAGCTGAAGACTTTCTAGGCTTTCAGCCAAGTAGTTACGAGGTCTGTCTCCAGTTTACAGCTTTGAGCCTTTACTGTCTCACATTTGAATCGTGGAAATAAAATGTCCTGATAGCCTTACAAAAAATACATAAATTAATTTCCAAGCAACTAGAAGAAATTGTAGGGTGTTTTTATTTTTATTTATTTATTTATTTATTTTTCTGACATGGACTGAAAGCTTTTTCACAAATTTGTTTAATTTTTAAAAATGGGGAAATTCCAGATTCCATTCAGCTCTGAAACAAAGCACTACCATTGACAACAAATCTTGCAGGTTAAATCATGAGTACTGTTTATCATATAAAACAATTCCTATGGGGGAAAAAAAAAATAAAAAAATAAATAGGTGCAGCTAGGCAGACACTTCAATTTGAACATTGTTTTTTTCCTCATCTTTATTCTCCAAATTTCCTTTAAAGATACTCTTCTGAATTCTTAAGTTGTATTTATTTATGGTGCAGTACAGCTTGTCATGTATGAAAAAAGTAATTTCTGTAACATAGTTTTCCATGTAAAGGTGAAACTTGAAATTTCAAAAATAGTTTAAGATTAATGATTTCATAAAGACCAGCTAATTGATAATTTCTGGTTATAACCATTGCTTCCAATTCTAATTGAGTTCTTTCACTGTGTCTCCATTGTTTTACCTTAAAAAAGAGCAAAAAATTAGCCACAATTGAAAAAAGGTATGAATGGTAATAATGCTCAGCTAAAATTTCCTTAGAACATTTGGAAATCTTAATTAGTCTCATGGTGATTAATCTCATGGTGGCTTGAAAAAAAATGGTTGTTTTGCTAGACAAGAAGACAAGGAATATACCACTACAAAAGAAAAAGAAAAACAAGTAGCATCTCCTTAGAAAATTTTATCTGCTTTATGTGACCTCCTAGTAATCCAGTTAAGTACCGTCCTTAAAGCAGGAGAGGTTTCTCTGCATCTGCAGCACGTACAATCTTCCAAAAGAGACCAAACCAGTATTTTTCCAGTGATGTTTCCAGTGTAACTTTTACAATTCTTACTCGGGAAATGCTATATTTTAAAGTGATTTTGGAATTTACATTAAGCAGCTTGTTGCATACAAAATAAATAATTCTTTTATATTAGGGAGCCTTTGCCTATACAAAATACCAGAAAACACAATGTATGAGTAACACACTTGGATGATTATCATTTACACTTTTCTAACTTCTACAGGAGACTGATGCAGTGGCTTATGTGAGAGGCATGTGTGTTAAGCAGATGACAAAGTGGGAGAGGAACCACAGTTATGGCATGTCTGCAGCTGGGAAAATACTTGCTTCAAGTGCGGCACAGCTCCAGGAGAGTGAAGCATTGTATTTTCTTGCTTCTAATGTGACCTTATTCTCCAAATGAAGCTGAAGCTCTGCACTGGGGACAGCCAATGGTTTCTGTTGTATGGGATCTTGGAGTGTAAAAGGGAGTTTGGAAGACCTTGTAAATGCCCAAGCTGTAGGAGTTGCAGTAGAGAACTGTGTGGTTTGATAGCAAGTGAGCTTTGAGTCATCTGCAGCATCTGGTTACTGCATTTATAATAGAGAGGAGAGAAGTTTTAGCTAGAAATGGCAATTTGAATAACTTGAATACACCAGTTTCAGATTGGTTTCTGATATAATCTGCATGCAGAGGGAAAACACATAGGGGTAAGATTTAATTATCTCCCATAGCTTGAATCTCCTGCCTCACCAGTTTCACAGGACAGCAGAGCTGCACGGCATTATCAAAAAAAAAAAAAAAAAAAAAAAAATTTTGCAAAAAGACATTGGTGAATTGTTTCATTATAGTTTAAAATGTGATATTATCTAAATTCTCTTGGTTTTATTCTAGTAAATGTCTAAAAAGCTTACGGGCTTGCACTGTCTTTAGTTTGTACTCTACAAAGCAACATAGTCATACCAGCACAGAGAGCAGTGCAGGTGCAAAACCCACCCAAGTTTTACATAACTCATTTATTAACAAGGGAGATGGTTAGCAAAGACTAGGCTAAGCTGCATGTTACCATGGAGACCTTGTTAGCAACTTTACTTTAAAGCTGGATTGGGTACATCCATGTGAGCTGCAGCAATAACTGCGGGGAAGAATACCCTGAAGGAGAGATGGGATTTTTCATCTTCCTTAATCTTAAGTGCAGTTTTGTCCAGCCCCTTAATGAACAATAATAAAAGCGTTTAGCATCAGTTCTCCCTGATGCTGGTGAAAATTATTTTGTAACAGTATTTCTGCCCACATAAATTCTGGAATTTCACCTGAACAGGTTGTTCTGCTGTCAGTGACAAGCTGCCAGTTCTGTCTCACCCCTGTGTTTCTTCATTGTAACATGCTTTCCTGCGCACACTGGAAAACATTTTCCTGGTCTCCGGCAGGTGTGCTGATGAAGAATAATGCTTATTACACCGTATTTTAGCCCCCACCCAGTATAGCATGTGCCCAGTTGCACAGCTGGCAGTGGTCATGCTGTCCCATGTTCACAGACAGCATGTTCCAAGCTGCAGGAGCCCGCCCTGAATTATAGCCAAGATGTACGTAGGGAGAAAAGTGACCTATTTTAACTCTCTTGAGGATACTTCCAGCCTTTTCACTAGGACTATTCCCTCCTTCTTAAAGGCAAAGCTGGCTTAGACCCCCCACAGTAGTATGCTGAAGGTACGTTTGCTTGTTTTGTACATAGGTAGGCATTACCTGCAAACTCTTGACCACCTTTTAGACACCTCTAAAAAGTACAACTGGAAACCAGTGTTCAAAAGGTCTAATCTCTACCAGATTTGTATGGTGAGAGAGCAAGACCCGCCTTCAGTTGCATTTTGCTCTGTTTGCAGAGAGCTTTAGAGCCATCAGTTAGAGGGTGTGTGTCCTCATCTAGTTCCTTGAGATGGCTGTTTCCATTATCTCGTCTATGACTGAACTGCTGATCAAAATCCTGGCAGTACTCATTTGGTAGGACTGTATAGAGTATGGCTGGGTGGTAATCACACTGGCTAAGTCTTCTGTGCGTAATGTTTATGTTTAAGGCATCAACTGTCTTGATGCCTTTTCCAGCAAGTATTTGATACGCCATCAATTACACATATTTTGAATAGGAAAATGTACTGGTGACAGTATGCCAGACCATGCACTTATGTGTAATCTTTTCCTTTCCCAGGGATCAGAGTTGTGTTTAGATTGCAACTGCAGGGTTGCTCTTAGCTGTCAAAGGACCTTGTCCTCAGTTGTTCAGCTGTCAGATGATTAGTGAAAACCTTTTAAAGAAGATAAGCTTAAACTTGGTATTGGCAAGCTAGCATTTACTACTGTGATTGACAGCCTCATAATACATTTTCCGCAAGGCCCTCTTTTTTTTTTTTCCCACAGAATGCAACGATTTGGGGAGAGTTTTAGCAAAATTGGCTAAGATCTGTACTGTGTCTGCTCTAACCTTTGCAACTGAGAAGCTGAATTGTAGATAATTTCCATCTTTCAGAAACAGTACCAAATTCTTTCCTAGTGTAAAGATTTTGGAACTTGATACCAAGGTAATGACTTCACACAAATTCTTCAAAAACAGTTATTTTTGCAGTTAGCCCATCAGGAAAAATGAGTCTGCTGTGCAGTTGGAGAAATAATGTTGTGCTCTGAAGCAGACCAGCACAATCTACAATGCTGTTAAAATGCTTATGTACACCCTTCTTCCTGCCTCCTCCTTTTGTTGGTGCTCATCCTTCCACCACTGAGGGTTGTGTGGTCCCTCAGGTCATTGCCTTCAGTTTTGGTGGGTTGTGCAGGTGCAGCAAACTGCCAACACCCTCATCCTGTGCCATGAGGGGTGCAGGTTTCTTCCTCCTTTTTGCCAAGGGAAGTGTGGTATCGATGGTATCTTCTCCCTCACTCTGAGGTCTTAGGGGAGCTTCATGTACACTTTACAGCAGGCTCATTTTCAGTGGTATGTAACTTCACTTTACATCTGAATTTGCTGTCTGTGGTGGATTTTATGTATGCTGGTTAGCTGATCTTTGTTCCCATTGTTGTTCCTCAAAAATGTTTTACCCAGTTCCAACGTTTGCAATGTCTTTAACTGATGCCTGGGGAGCTGCTTATGGCCATGAGATCTCCACTGTCATCCTGTGCCCCCTCTCGTAATCATTCAGTGCCCATACTCTCGAGGCTGCTGTTGTTAACACAGTGCTTTTTTTTGCCCCCTTTTTTTTTTCTTGTCCTTATACATTACATCATTATGCCAGTGTCATAAATATTTAATTATATGTAGCTTGTTATTACTAGCTATATAAAAACCATGGTTATACCACATTGTTATGCAAAGGTTATTATTAGTAAAACATAATAGGTGGTACACATCTAGGCATAGAAAACAAATTGCTTTTACAGCCAAAACAGCTAAAATGTATCTCCACTCAAGCCAAGACATACTCACGCAAACCTTGACAAGTCCGGAGGCCTTTCAGAATCAGTATGAAATCAATGACTAGCAATGGTGATACTGTAGTCACAAGGCTACAGGGCAACAATACAAAGCATATGCAATGCATATTTCATATGATGAGTAATTTGTTATATAACAGTCTTAAAGAATTCTTAGCTGTCAGGAGATCTGAATTAATATGAAAGCCAACTGTGAAGAAACTGAAAAAGCTGATAGAGGTCGGGTAATAAAAGTCTCACAAAATCTCTCTGCCATTTCCAGCATGCAACTCAACATCAAAGACACTAGACACAGCAGATGTGCATCATCAAAGTTACATTTTTTTTATTAAACAGGAAGAGGAAAAACACATTTGATATGAAAAGAAGTAGATCTAAAAAAGCCTTATTAATATTGGCAAAAAAGCGGGGCACCGAGATAAAAACAGAAAAAAAAAAGGATAGGAAACTGAACACAGAGAGACTAGAAGTGCTTGAAGGCAGGACAGCAGAGTGGTGAGTAAGTCATTAGCTTTCAAGCTAGCATTAAGACAAGACTGGAAAAAGGCTGGTAGTTACGCAGACCAAATTATACACCTGGTGACTAGTCCATTTCTGCTGCACCTTAGATATGAGGAAGTTGGAAGTCTTAATGCTATAAAACACAGATGAAGAGTGCGTTTATGTATTATTCTGTTTGCCAGCCTGTTTCTATTCTTATAATGCAAGTTTAAGTTTATGACTTGGTAGAATTTCTTTGTTTTAACTCTAGTTTTTCTGAAACTGCTAATGAGTTCAAGTGAGTATGATCATTACAGGCACTCTGCTTTAGAGAAAATGGATCCAGAGCAGACATTTCCTGCCATATTGTACAGCTGACAGTGTGATTGGTATTTCTGGGATTCTGAGGAGAGTTTTGTCCTGCAGCAAGTCTTGTACTCTGTGTAGATGGCACAGAAAAAGCCTTGCAAGCGTAAGCAAACCCTCAAGTGTTATACTCTTACTAGCCCTACATTTACTAATCCTAAACCTATCTTTTTAACGCCCTGGAGGGACTAAAAGTAGTGATGATGAGTTTATGCGTATGTCTTCATTCATGGAGACTTTCAGTATCTTAATCTTCCTTATGTTATTTTTGTTACATATTTTCAGCTGCAGTCTTTTCATAAGTATGTTAGAGCAAAATTAAATTACAAGGTCCCTAGTGTAAGTAATCTTAAGCATGTCTTATGTAATTGTAAACTTAATTTCTCATTATATACTGAACTGCATAGATGCTGTTATGCCTCTGTGGGGAGGGAGAAATGGAGAACCAGGTCTAGTAAAGAAGAGATTAGAGGTGGCAGAGGACTGAGCAGAAAATTTGTACTGGGTAGCTGAGCAATTTTGTATGCTTCTTACACTAAGTTAGTTTGGTATAACTTCAGTCTAGTAACTTTGTATACCAATATATTTTGGTGTAATCCATGTTAGGGGATTGGAAAAGGGTCCCTGAACTTTACAGCAGATAGTGGTATCACAGGAACAAAAGCAGTACTTAATAGAATAGTTTCCTTTTTTTTTCTTTTTTTTTTTTTTTTTTTGTATGCATCTGTACTATTAAAATTGTTTATTAATGATTTTAGTTTATAAAAAATATATTTCATTTATTTTCTTCATGCTGATTATAAACTCCCAGAATGTGTTTGTTGTTGTTGTTGTTGTTGTTGTTTTCATCTGTCAATCATAACCAGAGTTTCTACATGGGATGAAACTTGAATCTCATTTGACCATCCTCACCATACAGAATTTCTGAATTGTTTTTCTCCCATGGTATCTCTGCCTTGCCTTTGTTTGGTTCCTTGCTTTTCTTATGTTAAGAAGAACAGAATTTTCTTTCTCAAATGAATATAGCCATTTAAGGATAGTGTCCTACAGCAGATAAAGCATAATGTTAAAATTACCATTCTCTGAAAGCCTTTTAAGGAAATTGTGCTTTCACTGAAATAGGGCATGTCTGAATTGGGAGGAGCTGAACTATAATAAAACAACTTTTCATCCAACAGTACTTTAAAACTGAACTCGCATTGTAATAGTGGACCCACTAACATATTATAGGAAAAAAGCTTAAATGCATGGGGTAGGGGAAAAAGGCAGATAGTGCCACGTGTTTTTTCTTTGTCTGCAGATGAGAAACAGCTAACCAGACTGCACTAAAGGAGTCACATTTTAGCCCAGCTGTAAATGGGGCAGGCATACTTGCACAAGACAGTTGGTAACACTTAAAAATAAAATTTACACCTCTCATATCTGAAAAAGTCTAACCCAGAACCCTAAGTTTTGATGTGTCCATATTATTCAGGTTAGCTGATGTTACGTGAATTGACTCTTAGTTTGTCTCCCCAGACAAATTAGATGATTAGACAGAAAGATAATTATGAAATTGTCTTTCAAATCTATGGATTCCTTTATATGAGAAAAAGACATTGCGCATGAGTTTGAAGAATGTAAGGTAGAGAAAAATGTCTTTAATGAAATGCAGGAACATTGTTTGCTGTAGATCTTCTAGGGGTGGAGCGTAAAGTCTCTTGACCCTTTCCTGCACCAATGGGATGAATTCTGAAGATCTTGCAGGTGATTCATCACAGGTTTCCTACTCCCTTTGTTATAAATTACTGTTTTTGAGACACCACTGCTAAGTTGTTGTGACTCACAGTTTTCTTCAATAAAAGCGGGAAACAGAATCAGAATGCAATATATTTACTTTAAAGGGTTTTATTTTTTTCATAAACATTTTCTTAAAATATTAATATGGGAACAATGTTGGAGAACATTAAAAAAAAAAACAGCAAAACCTAGTAGCACTGTAGCTGACATCTTCGACATGATTAAATAAATAATTTTTAGGTTTCTGAGATGCTGGCTATAAAAATGCAATTTATTTCAGGGAAAGCAGACACTAATAGCATTTAATGTTTCCTTGTCTAAGTTCAGGTAATAAAAAGCCTTGCTAGTCTTGCTCTCAGACTAAATTTTGTCTTTGAAATTAAAGACTGGTAGTTCTAAGCCTTCCTCAGGAATTCTTGTGTGCTCTCTTTGTTATCTTTCTTTCTATTTTTAATTATCCAAAGTTTATGGAAAATGTGACAAAATGTAGTTACAAAACTTTGGAAACCGGTTATTTAATAAAAATAAAGCTATCTAAATGATGCGAGATCTGAGAGAGTGTGTGACAGGTTTCTTAAAGATCCTAAAATGTAATTTAAACTTAGGTATAATTGCGTATGATGGCTCTGGGTGGTACGATTAACTGTGAGAGTTCTCCAAAACAGTAACTGTAGGGTTAAAGGTAGAAAAGAATTAAGTAGTAATACCAGATTATTTAATAACCCTGAAATGAATTTTTAGGAGTCTAGCCTACAGATTTTAAATGATCATGACATAAGCCTTTTCCTTCAGTGTCTCAGTATCATTAAATTGGAAATGTGAGAAAATGATAAATCCGAACTGCCAAAACATGAATGTGTTAAAGCAGTTAGGAACTTTCTCCCTGTAAATCAGCATCTTCCAGGGGAGGCTTTCAAAGGTTGAAATGGGATAATATTCCAGTTGCCATGACAGTCCAATGAGGTTTGGAAGCCTAATTACCTTGAAAGCTTTGCATTTCACATTTTGGCTTATTTCAGCTGCAAATGAAGCATGTGCTTTTCAGGAGAGAAGATGCTGAACTGGGGAATCACATTGGCCTGGGAGAATGAGAGCTTTATGATAGCCTCAGAGTAAATAGAGAAAGGATAGAACATGTTTCTGGTGGAAAGTATAAGAGAAGAATATCAAATTAAAAGCTCAGAATTTTGACTCCTACCCCATTCACATCCATTTAATGTAGCAGTATTTGCTTGAGTTTTATATGCGTTTTTTGTTTTTTTTTTTTTTGAACACAGAAATTGTTGTCTTGCTGCATCGTGCTTCTTACTGAAATTACCCAATTTTGTGCTGCATACCAGCATCCTGTGAAGCTGTATTAATAGAATTTGTCTGAAAAACCTATGTTGTGTTTCATATATATATTTTTTTCTGGGAATACAAATGGATAGAGACGTTATAAAATGTGTTTGACAGTCAGGAAAAAGAAATTCGGACTAACTCTCAGGGGACATATCAAAGCTAATCTATTAAATATAGTATATTATTTGAACCATTAACACTAATATGTTGTTTTACCACAAATATTAAATGTATTAAATCAAGAGACATGCAGATAATGAAATAAGTTGCAGAAATTTTTTTTTTTCTTTTTGAAAAATCACATGCTCACAAACGGAAGAGCTGCCCGTGACTTGCACGCATTCCTATTCAAAATGTAAGGAAAATATTATTATGCTTTTTTTTTTTTTTTTTTTTTATGTCAGCACCTTAAGATTGTAACTGCTGAAAAGCTGATCAACACTAACTGGTTGAAAATTTCCAATGCTGACTGCATCTAGCAATTTCTGTATTCTTGAAAGAAAAGATATATGTCTGTACTCAAGAATTTTTTGTAAATGCAAAAAGAACAGATGGATATCGCTATGCTGTTAGAAGTACATTGACCATGACTGTACAAAACTGTACTTTGAAATTCCAATAATACGCCAACTTATCATACAAATAATTTTTACTGTAAATTATAGAACATGAAACAGTATATTAGCAAGATATTTTTAAGTACTCAATAAGTTATTGATGTGAAATGTGAATAGTTTAGTTTCTGAACAGTTCCAGAACATACAGAACCTACAAAACCGTAGTACTAAAATAAAATAAAACAAAACAGAACCCTATTTTGAAAAATGGAAAATAATATCACTAAAAATCATTAACACTGTATCACTTGTCATTGCTACCCAAGAATTTCTCTTTTTCAAAACCTTTTGTGTCTGTGCCATCCTTAGAGGATCACGCCTAAGGGTTTTACCTTTACAGAAGAAGTTCATTTTTCTTGAGATTATTTGTTGGATAGCGGATCTCTTTGCAAGTCTTTGCAAGCAGCAGAATTTCTTAAAATAATACCTAAACTCTGCCTGTTGTACCAGGACTGTCACGTGCTCAAGGGTACTGAGCACTTGATAGTTACAGGGATTGTTTCTTAGTTATGTAGCATTCGAGTCATATATAACAAATGCTGGCAAAACATGTTACAAACAATATCTAGTAAAAGCGTGAAAGCTGCTGAGCATTTGGGAAGCTCTTTGGCTTCATAATACCTCTGAAGGTCTTCTGTGTGGTCAGCAGTGCTCTCTGAGGTCTCTGCTCGTGAAAGCAATTCGTAGGAATACTGCTCTTGCAATTGCCTCTCTTGTTCCTGAGGGAGGGTGATGCTGACTGCCTCTGTAAATCACATTGGTTCTCCTACACTTGGTGCTTACTGTTGTTGTTGTTCTCTTTTTTTCCTTGACAAATGCTACGTTGATAAATTCAGTTTGGCAGGCATGCTTGAGGAAGAGTCTTTGTATTTATCACTCCTTTATAGACATGACTTATTTTTCTCAGAATCAACAGCTGGCACCACTCCCAGTCTCCTCTATCACTCTGTCAAATTACTCCTGGTAGTACGCATTGGTTGTAACTGTTTTTAAACTTAACGTTGGGTTCCAGTCACGGACAGATACCTGAAGGCAAGCTGATTTTTCAACAGTATTAAAAAATACCATTGAAGCTAGAAGTGGCTTGTAGTGCTGCAGTGTGTTTGAGAGCACATCTGGGCTTCCTGTGTCCAAGTTTGGGGTATCCCAGTGTGAGAAGGACATCAACAGGCTGGCCAGAGCCTGGAAGGTCTCGAGGTGATGGAGTGCATGGGATGTGAGGAGTCACTGGGGCAGCTGTGCTGCTTTCTCCTGCAGAGGAAGACGAGGGCGGGCAGGGTGTCCCTCGTGAGCATCTGCTGCTGCCTAATGTGAGCTGTGAACAAAATGGAGCCGGCTTTTCTCAGACATAGATAGCAATGTCAAGGATAAGAGGCCACAAATTACAAGAGAGAAATTCTAAATGAGTGTTAGGAAAGGGAATGTTACAGCCAAGATGGTGAAACTGGAGCAGTGGCCCAGAGATCAGGGAGTATTTACATATTTTTAAAAGTCCTTCATTTATTAGACTGATAAACATCTGAGGAATATTGTAACCAACCTTAGAATTTACTTAGAATTTATTTTTAATTGAACCTTGGTGAGGATCTTCAACAAAGATAGTTCTAGGTAAATCTTGCAGTACCTGTGGTATTATACTCAGGAACCAATACTGCTTTTAGATTTTGTGATTGTATGTCCTTTTCATATTTTCATGAGCAAATAGCCTTAGTGAAGCTATTTAATTCAATGTATGGAACCTGTTTTCCTTCTTGTCTCTAAAAAAACAACCAACCAACCAACCAACCAACCAAAAAAAACTGCAGATTTTTTTTCAGTTACTAAGATAGTCTTTCAAAACAAGCACATTAGAAGCCAGTTGAATGCTCTTTGATAAGGAGAAAATTAGACTATAGTCAAAAGAAGAGAATATGCCTGAAAGATATTTTCATATTATCTGCTAATAGGGGTATTGGTCATGCGCTAAGAACTCATGGATATGGGTTCAGGCATGCGAGAGTTCCTATGCTGTCAAAATGAAGTGGAAAAGAATTAAATTTCAATATTGAGAGATTGTGATCATTTTGAGGAATAGCAATACAGGCACACTGCTATACAAGATACTTTAATCATCTTAAAATGCGAGTCTACAGTAATACTCCCAGATTCCTTGATTATTTTTTTTCTCTAAGTCTTAACACATATATGCTGTTTCTATCCACAGGGCTGAGAGATAAATTATGATCTTCATATTAATGCTTAATTATACTTAGAGGCTACGTTACATTCTGTGCCAGACCACAGAAGACAAGTAAAATTTTTTTAAAAGAGACATCAAGTCTGATCCTCAGTTGCTGTATGTAGTGAGTTATCATTAGGCTAAATGAAACAACATTGATTTTAGGGAAATTTCTTCTTTATTTTATGTTGTTGTTTTTTTTTTTTGTTTGATTTTTTTATTTTTTTTTTTTTATTTTTTACTTTATTCAATCGTCTGAGAGGGAATGTGGGAGTCAAATTTTTATCTGTGGCAGAATTTAGACCCCTTCTGGCATCTATGGGCCCCACTACAGGTTGTCTCTTGAGCTCTGTAAAGTAGTATTAAGTAAAAATAGTTTTGTTTCGTTTTGTTTTGTTTTTCAATGAAGATGATTGTACCAATTATTTAGAAACAAGGAAACAAAGTCAGGAGCTGGGTTAGGTCCAAGAAATGTATAGTCCAATATCCAAAATATTCTAGGCAGTGCAAGCCTTAAAAAAAAGGCTTTTTCCAGTCAGTCAGAATGAGTTTTATCAGTTTGGGTTGGCTAAAGAATGATTAGGTTTATGATTGACTTTAAATGCGGAGTGCGGTAACACTCCAAAGATGCCTTTCAAATTAAATACTTTTTGAATGTACAGAGCATCAGTTCTTGTTATAATAGCTGACATTGAGTGTATTTATCCAAAACTGTAACCCAAACTTTATTCAAATTTGATGCATTCTAAATTGATACATGAGAAGAGTTGTGGTTGGTAAGGTTATATCCAGCTCAAAACCTGTTTCTAATGGCAGTCAGCAGTGAATATCTAGAAAAATGCATGAGATTAATCCATTTTTGTTATGTGATTAAAGGTCTTTTAGATACTACCTATTTGTACAAAATGCTGTCAGTGTTTTCATCTCAACTGTTCAGAGAGGAAGACACTGCTATAATATCACAGTTGAGTGGCAGAATTAAAATTTAGTTTGATTTTGTTTCTGTACCGGGGTGCAGCCTTAACCTCACTAGGCTTTCTACTGATAACTCTGTCTCTTCTTACTATAGTATAAATTAAACTCAGGCTTGTCCCCTGCCCTCTCTGTTGAACTCTCCTCTTGTGATTATCACAGCTTGTTAGGATCCTGTGTGAGACAGAACACTGGATCTAGGTCACTTCCACCCTACTGCAGTGTATGTAAAGGAAGCCAGAGCCTATAATGTTATGGGACACATTGCTTCTTACAGTGTCGCAGCACAGTACCTTACATGGAGAGCCCTGCATTTATCAGCATTGCTTCTTGAGCATTTAATGTTAATAATAGTATTAAAACTATATTTAGAAGAATAAAGCATTTAGCAGAACTAGTTTGTATGTGTTCTGTTCTTACGGCTTAAATACTTAGAATTTCGTCTTTTGTCTAGTTTCTGTTCAACCAGGCAGCATCTCCTGCCATGTTGATGGGAATGCTTCTCAGTAACAGTTACCATGCACACACAAACAATCAATCAATCAAACAAACAGAACAACAACAACAAACAAACAAACAAAAAAAAACACAAGACGACCCACAGTTTTGTTGTGGATGCCACAGATGTATCTCACCAGCACTGAGCAGCAGGGAAGGATCACCTCCCATGGCCTGCTGGCAACACTCTGGCTCATGCAGTCCAGAAGGCTGCTGGATTTTGTTGCTGTAAAGGCAGACTGCTGGTTAGTGGTCAGCTTGGTGTCTGCTATGGGCCCCAATTCCTTTTCTCTGCAAAGTTGCCTTTCCCTCCAGTTAGCCACCTGGTGCCAGAACTCAGGCACTTCAAGCCTTCTTCGTCCCATCCAGTGTCAGACTTGGCTTCAGTATCTTCAGGGGTTCATGCCTGTGAAGCTTACAGGGTCTTGGAAGGAGGCATGATACATTTCTTTCTTGTCACCTCTGATGCTGCTCAGGCTTCTGACCTCCTGCTACAGCTCCTTTGCTTTGCAGCACAGATGGCTCACCAGTGCACACCTCCAACAAGCACTCTAAAGGTAAAACTTCCCTGTCGTCTCCACCTCCTAGGAAGCTGGGATTTCTTCTGGTATTTCATACTGGTTTGAAGAAAAGTGAAGAATGTGTTTAAGACCTTTCACCTGAATTTTTTTCCCACTGCCTTATCATTGCTTTATAATTGCATGTTTTACCTTGTATTTTGTAATTTGTAATAATTGTGAATGCATGTTTGCAAAATTTGATAATTGTGTGGTTTCAAGACTTTCTCCATTTGTCAGTCTGTGAACTTTGATTAAATGTGTTGGTTCTTGGTTTTCTGTCTTCAGTCTAAATTTTTCAGCTTTCACAAAAAGCTGCTAATCTTTTATTTGTCTTCTGTGGACTTGTCACATTGCTTGTCACAGTGTTGACTACTGGTGCAGGCCAAGGAGGTTTCTGATTTTAGACTCCTTTCTAAGAGAAGTAACTTAAGTAACATGTAACTGGATGAGAAGGATTTTTCTTATCTGACAAAAGGAAAAGGACAGGAGTTCCGTCGTTTTTGAAGGGGAAGAAAAGCAGATGAACTACAGAACAAAGTGGGGGAGAGAGAGAATGAAAAGAGAGACTTTAAAAGAGAAGTCATGCAGAAGAACAAGGAGAAAAGGAGAAACGGGCTGCTTGGAAGAATCAAGGCTCAACCTGTAAATGTACTTCAGGACAGATAGGAACAGAGATAAGAAATTACATCTAGGTCTTGTGTTTTTCTCATCCATATATTTATACTGCTCCTTAAGTCTCAAAGCTTGTACTTACGCATTGAGGGAGTATGTCGGGTTTGGGGAAAGGAAACAGTAAAAGCCTCTGGTATGTGAATGGTGCTGGACAACAAACCAAGAACCAGGGATGGGAAGCTAAGTGTCTGTGTCATGTCATCAGCTGAAACTGAAGGAAATGTCCATTATTCAGCCCCAGTACAGAAACCCAGTGGATTTCAGCTGCAAGGAGATCTACTGTGGCTTGAAAATAAGCTTCCCCATTCATGTAAAATTAAACATAAGCAAATAGTAAATAATCTGAATTTATATTACAGCCTGTTTTCCTCTGGCATCTGGCTGAAATTGCATTCTACTCTTCTAAATCCATTTGTTAGGGTGCCCGTAGCTATGAGAAGAAATTAAAGTTGTTTAATGTTATTTGATGAGAAGTTCATGCCTTTAATTCTAGAAACTGGAATAGCTGACCTCTCTGTAGAGGTCAAATAATACATAGTGCCAAATAATAAATTGTATCAAGGATGATAATTGCTGTCAGGCCCCATTTATAAATATATGTGCTCAGTTATATCACTTGAAATTTTTAAATTAGAAATGCCTTTTCAGTAAAGAGATTCATGGGGCATTTTATTTCCATGCATGAAAAATTAATTGGATAATTTTACAATGGCATACAAAGATTTTTGATTCTGATGTAAGCTAAGAATTCCTTCATTTTGAGTTACAGTGTTCAATATAGTTCTGACTATCAATTTTTGCATTCCTATTTAGTCTGATAGTCCTTTAGGTTGATGTTCACATTTCTGAATGCATAGCCAGCCTCTGAGAGTAGGCAGCATTCCTGAGAGGTTATTTCCAATTAATATTATTTTAGAAATCTGAGTTTAAGTACATTCTTTTTAAGAGATGAGAGAAAAATGAGTCTTGCCTTTTCACACAATATAAGGAAAGCAATGCTACAGGCAAAATAGGACAATGGGGAAAGACCAGCTCTTTCTTAAGAGGTCTCAGCCATGCAGATACAACTGTTGTTATCTTACGATCAGTGCCATGTGAGTAAGGACTAAGATACCTATTCAGTCAAGTCAGTTAATGTGAGCAAAGATTGTACAGTTTGAAGTTATCTGTTTGATTTGTTTGAATGCTTCAGTGCTCTTCATATCATTTAATATGTCGTGCTTTTCCTACCACAGACCACAGTGGTCAAAGTATCAGTCTCCAGGTGTGTTAAATGTTGTGTTTCTTTTCATCAGGTTATTGTGGTACTTGCTTTCACATGTAGTTGGAGTAACAGTGATACCTATGTTACCTAAAAGTGACAGAAAGTACATGTTAAACATCAAAATGCAGTATTTTAAAGTTTCTACTTCTATAGAAGGAGTAGAAACTTTCCTTACTAAAATTTTAATGCTTTTTTATTTGATTGGTTTGCAATCTGATGCGTACATTACGTCAAGGTATTCTGTTCTTCATTTCATGGAAAAGTTGCCCAGAGGATTGTATTACTTAATTGTGACACTTAAAGATGAATAGTTTTATGTTAGAAGCTGCTTTGCTCTACTAACTGAAAACAGGGGACAACATGAAAAGGAATAACACATAATTGTAAAAATAATTGTTACACTTAGCAGATGGGAATTCTTAAGAGGCTTAGAGCAAATAACAGTTGAGATCACTAGTTCTCTTTTTTCATTTTACCAAGGGTACATAGCAAATATTTAAGGAGGAACACATTTCTTACCCTCTGCTGCGCAACAAAGAAATGGAAGAAACACAGAAATTGTGTTTATAGAAGTGCTGATGTTTGATTGAGAGAGTAGCTTGAAACTCACCAACTGTAAGATGAAGGCAAGGAAATTATTGTCCTTCCAGAATATGTGTGGAAGACACCTGGGGGAGAAAATTAAACATATTCCAAGCTCCCAGTGTCTTTATCTCTTCATGTCATCAACTCGTGTTTCATAAGGTTTTATAAAATAACATTTTTCTGGTCAAGTTTCAAAAGTATCGCCATAGAATCCCAGGCAACAGTGAGCTGTGTAAATTGTTCCCCAGTCCCTGTGTCTTCAATCTGTAGATATGTAGCATTTTAAAATAAACTGGAGTGAATGCTCCCTTGCTCTTCCCTAGGCGCTTCATCATTACTATTCAGCTTTGCTATTTTTACTTTTTCATCTGTATGCATGAGGAAATAAGTAATTAGAGCACTGACATCCTTTCTATCACAAAGACTAAAAATGAAAGAGTTATGATAAAATTTTGCTCCTTTCTAAAATTATTCTGTAAGATCCAATGTGACAGGTGTGGTTTTAAATTCAGTACATCCAGTCGGAGATGACACAGAAAGGCACTGCTGACCTCTCAGTCCTCCCTCACATAGCTGAAACTGGCCCTGTGTTGCAGTTGCTATTGCTTAAATGGCAAACCACGTGGATTTGGGGAAAATATCCTGTGCAATATATCTGCAACAAGGTATACATTTGTGGAGCTTGATTTACATGGCTTTTTTTACATGGCTTTCGAATGTGAATTTAAATCCAAAAATACTTCCTTGGGATTATACGTACTGTATTTCCATGTATATTTTTAGGTATAAGAAATACAAAATAATAGAGTGAACATTCAAAAAAATGATTTTGTATATGATGCCTTCCTGTGTTTTCTTTTTAAAATCATCCCTAGTATAATACTACCTTTTGATATTTCTGAGACTTTTTAGGCCTGACATTTATTCCAAACAAAAGGTAAAATTTCCAAGGCCTCTGCCTTATTGCTTTACATGCATGAGCTTCATAAAAAATACTGTTATTACTAAGAAAGAGTACCAGTGAATTGTTTTTTGGACTTGAATCTGCAAGGGAAATGGCATACTGCTGTTGCACATCCTAGCAAAAGGAACGGCTCTTAATGCACCTGCAGGTGTTGTTTTAGTTTCTTTAGGAAGAAGAAGAAGTAATTTTGTATTTCTTTGAAAGAAACAGGTAGGGACCTCTTTCTTGGTAAATAAGTGGTACTTCCCTATTTCAGACTAACATTGGGGTGGCTTTTCCTGATTATGAGGCAAAATGTGAATTTTCAGTGGTGGAAGGAGCTGTGCATGCTTTGCCTTGGGACAGAGGACAGCATTGAATAGAATAGTCTCTGGATTGCTGTTACCTGAAGTGTTAGGGAATTTCAGGCAAAAAGTATGCTATGAAGGGTTAAAGGGTCTTAAATTAGACTCGTTTGTCATCATTCAAGGATATTTTATTTTAAAATATGTCCCTTAATTAAATAGGGGCTGTATGAGTGAGATGAGCACAGTGCCTTGGATTTAGATTTCCAGTGTTCAATTGTTCTGAGGCCCAGTTTTACATTAAAAGGCTCCCCCGAGAGAGAGGAAAAATTAGAAACCTGAAAGGAAAGGGCATAGGGATTTAAGTAACTTAGCACATATTTCTGAGAGGAACATGTACAATTTTTTCTTCTAAAGTTTAGCATTCAGTATTAAAAAGCTTGCAGGTTGCTTTAAATAAAATTTTAAAAATCCCTATTTTATTTTTTCCATATCCTCCTTTCTATTAAAGAAAAAAAAATGGCAGGGAAATTAGTTTGTTTTGTGCTAGGAAGTCACTTATTCTGAAGGCAGACAATTGAAAGTTTGTGAAAAGTATAAGCATATGTTCACTTCTTCATTGAATAATTGTATTCCCTTAAGATGTGACTACATTTACAGGAACGAAGGATACAATAAATAAAGCAAGTGTACTATAAGGAGTGCTATTCTTGCATCCAAATGGTATTTTTTGGACTATTTATTTAATATGATTTTTTTTTTCCTGAATGTGCTGATACTGTAGATGAACTGAAATGGCACATACTTCATCTTGATGAGCTACTTGTATTACATTATATCTGAACAAAAGTAGAGTATCAGTTGGTAATTTTTAATTGCATGCATGTATATTTGATTCTTCAATGCTAGCATCTTAATTTATACCCAGACATGTTCTTCCCTTTACAATGGACACCTGTCTCAAGGGTGGATGTGCTAGAGAAGAGTTGCTGATGGGGACAGCTGGACACATCAGTTAAGTCAGTGTCACACATTGTCTTATTTCTTGACAATGCAGCTTGTTATTCTTTCTGTTGAAGTGTCCAAAGGAGTGTCATCTGGAGACGATACTCTTGTGTGAAATTTGTTCCAGTTACCTGCATTTCAGTTCTCACGTTTTGGTTATTAATTCCTCCTGTTGCATGTTTTCACATTTATTCACATAGGAGGACTGTGTGACTCTTGAATTCTCAGGTCAAGCATTAAGTTATATTTCTTTAATCATATGTAAGTAGTTACCCAAAGACCCAGCTTTATTCAACAATTAGAACTCAAGTTTCTTCCTTTTGGGGGGAGGGATAAGAGGATAATGTACGGTCAGAAATTAACAGGGTAACCTAGCAGTTTCTTAAATTATAGTATTGTTTGTGTCACTTTTTTTTTTCCTGAAAAGTATTTAGTAAGGGAGAACACGTTGGAAATGTTTATGCTGAAAACTTTCCAGTTCTAGTTTAGCTTTTCTAAAGAATGAATTTCCTGAGGAGGAGTGCAGGAAATCTTCAAGAATGTCTGATTTTAGCCAAGACAAGAATACCAGATACTCCGTGTCTTGAAATTGCATCTTGATACTTTCATTTAATGATCCTCACATTTTGCATTATGTATGTGACTAATCTTTACTTTGGTGATGCTGAATAGGAAAAAGATTAGTCATTCATACCAAAGTGTTGCTGAATAGCAGTTTGATTTGATTATCTCTTCCTTCAGCTTTTCCCAGCTGAAGAATCTTAGTCTACTTATCCCTTCCCTTCCCTTCCCTTCCCTTCCCTTCCCTTCCCTTCCCTTCCCTTCCCTTCCCTTCCCTTCCCTTCCCTTCCCTTCCCTTCCCTTCCCTTCCCTTCCCTTCCCTTCCCTTCCCTTCCCTTCCCTTCCCTTCCCTTCCCTTCCCTTCCCTTCCCTTCCCTTCCCTTCCCTTCCCTTCCCTTCCCTTCCCTTCCCTTCCCTTCCCTTCCCTTCCTTTCCCATCCCATTCCAGCCTGCCATTCTAGTTTGAAACAGGCAATAACACCAAGAATTAATAAAAGATTAGTCTGAGTTGGTTTTTCCATGGTGGGCAGTAATCAAGCATTGCTTCTGAGTAACAAATTTTATTCTGCATTTGTAATGTGAGTGTTTAAGGGAAATTCTATTCTAATATTCTTAATATTTCCGAAGTTAAATACATTGAATTTTCTTTTCATGAACTTTCATGAGTAAATAGGTCATTTATAATCACAAGTATTTATGAATGAATAAATGCCTGTTTGTGAATTCAGAGTACTGATCTAAACACGGAATTGCAATAATTTATGCTGTTACCATAAAACTACTCATGCAATAATCAACACTGAGTTCTGACCTCAGCCTGTGAAAATCAAGCTTATTAAGTCATTTGTGGTGTTCCTGCATAACATTTTACTGCATAAGATTTTGTTAGTGCTTTATGCTGCAGTCTGCAGTGCTTTTTACAAGCATTCCGCTTGGTTGACCTCACTGCATATACTTTCAGTGTTTTCTGTACAATTAGATACACAAAGACAAACCCAGAAAATTTTCTAGTTTTGTTAACTCTTGTACAGAGCAGGGCTGTTCCTTTCCTCTTTCCCTGTTTCCTGTGCTGGGGCTGTACAAATTCCTCTTGTCACAGTAAATGATTCATCCCACCATACTCCTTCCTCTTCTGTTAACGTTTGAAAGGCACAATTGGATTTCATGTTTTCTGGCAATTAATTAGGTTTATAGTCTATCTGGGTGTGTGCCCAGAGAACTGCTGGTGGTGCAGGTAGCACGTGTGAAAGTGTGGGTTTCCTCCACATTTCAGCTGCTACACCAGCCCCACCAGTATCCCCCCACATCAACTTGTTCCCTCTAAATCCCCTGATGATTTCCTTGAATTTATTCAGCGGCCTGGTCCTTACAGAGCAGATCTGGGAATTAGACTGGGGTTGCTTTATGTAAGGGGATACTTAGATATATTTGGTGTTTTACTAATTTGAAGACTTCTTTTTGGAAGCTATTCATTTCAAAAAAACAATTTAGCAACTGTTTCTTTATAGGTGATATCAAATGATTTAATCTGCTGCCTCATCAAGCAGGTTATGTATGTGCTATACTGGGCTCACTCAGAAAAATGAGATCATATCTTCAAAAAGGGTTATTTTATTTTGTTTTTCATTACTGCAGTGAAATAATTTCTGGGAGACCCTGTGTTCTGCACCATTACAAACATAAATTTTTTTCTTATGTTTCATTCTTTGTTAATTGGTGTAGTTATATGCATTGTGTGCTTCTGTGGACTTTTATTTTGCAACCTTTTGCACAAAATTAACAGACTACACGATGTGTTTATGTATATGTTTGTCTGTATGAGAGTGTTCATAACAAAGTATGTATACAATATGCATATAAATGGAAAAATAAATCTGTTTTAAGAAAAAGTGCAGCTGTCATACACTGGAGAAATGAGGCACAAGTTAATGTTTTTAAAATGAGGTAGTGCATTCAGTAAGGATGAAATGCTCTAAATGGTTTACTCAAACTTTTGTTTTGAAAGCAGTTCAACTTCCTGGGAATTGACAGAGGAACACAAACTGTATCCTTGGACATGCCCCAGCCCATCACCAGTATCTCAGCCAAGGGGTCTGTTTGATGAAGCAAGTTTTGAGCTTTATGCCAGCACTCTAATACTCCTGTGAATTTCCTGGATCTGCAGTTGCCTTATGTGATGCAGGAGTCAGGTCAGGAGAATGTGGTATACAGACAGTCCTGGGCTGTTTGTCCCCGAGGTTTTTACCGTGTTGCTCCAGGACGTTAAAGTCAGGAATGTAGGATATGCTGTGAATCAGTGGAAAGTCAGTCATCCTTGGGTGGTTACATTGTCTGTTGGGCCAAGTGCACTGAAACAGAGGTCCAGATCTTTTGTTTATAAATGTCAACTGTTTGATTTCTGAATTCAGCGTAAAGCTTTATTAAAAAAAAAAAAAAAAAAAAAAAAAAAGCCTGTTTTTTCTAAACTGCCTGTTCTCTTTATTATCTGGGATAATTCGAGCGTGAATAGTGAATGCATGTTTATAATATTTTCTGTAAATGTGATAATCATTTTCATTTTCATTCATGTCACAAATGCCATTTGACCATTGAGATGTATTAAAAAATTAACTAGTGTTTGGATGTCTCTGCTTGTCAAAGGAAATAGTAATCACTGTTCTGAGTACTCTTTAGTCTTGTTCATGTAAATCTTCTCTGAACGGTAAGAAGCTTAACAAAGACATAAACCCAGATAATAATATTTTCCAATAGACCATTATTTCTAGGAGCAGAAGTATAATGTTCCAGTGATCATTTTTCTCTCATTCTCTAAAGAAAAGTACCAGGGCAAACACTTACATTGACAAAATAAATATTTTTACTGATGTGTGAACTTGAATAATTCTGTGACTTCTTTACAAGCAGGTACTCAGTCCTTGGGAGTGAATAAAAATAGTCCATACCGAGCTGAGCTTTCTAGAGCTGTCTTTTCTATCTACATAAAATCTGCCTAAAATGTATTTACTCTCTTGCTTTCTGTTACATAGCATCACTCCTGTTAAGTTGATATAAATTTGAAAATAAAGTTATGCAGCAGCAGGAAGAATTACAAACAATTACAAGCATGAAAAGACGTTGTGTTTTTCTTTTTGTGACTTTCATGTAGTCAGTCAAAACAAAATTATATCTTATCATAAGTAGTATTTAGTGCAAATATATCTGATGAAGAGAAATCAAAAGCAATATTGAATCTGAACCCATTAAACCAAGATAATGGAAATACATCTTCTCATGGAGAAAGTTACTTTATATGATAAACAGGTCAAAAAATGGCTGTAATTCTTTGATGATTGTTTATCAAACCAATGTATATATATATGTGTGTATCTTGAAACAATGTAATTTTTAGGGCTTTCAGAAAAAAAATAAAAACTAATTAGATGGCCTGCTTGTTAGTCTTTGTTAGTACAAACCATATTTTTAGAATTTTTCTTACCCTTAAAAAGACAGTTTTCTCATTTGAGGCATCAGAATTCTTTTCTGTAGGTTAAGATTCAAAACTCAGTAAACACGTTTAGAGAATCCTCCCTCAGAACAAAGCCTGAGCTTGAGCTGTGGGTTTGTAAAACACACTGTTATGTCTCTAGACTTGATAGACTGGCAATGCAAGGGAAAGTGTAGTGAGGTGCCAGTTAGGATAGGATTATCAGTTCCACCTCCTGGGTATCTCAGCAGAACTAATGGAAAGCAAAGGATGGTGGCCAGAGTTGGGGTTTCCTGGGTTGTGGGCAAAAGTTTGCAGACATTTTGTTGCTCTTGCTGATGCATCACGGACCCTGAGACTGGAAGTTTCACCTTACATGTCAGTTCACATGAATACCTTCTTGAATTTACTCCAAAGCTGTAATAAAGTCTCCTGCCTTCATTAAGGCTGTTGTTTTGGTGGCAGCAGGGGCTCTTCTATCACAGTGGCAGCATAGCCTAATGGAGGAGCTGGCTATAGAGCAAAGTGGAGACCACAAGCCAGCAAGAGTTACCCTTCGCTGGCATGGTGCTGCTTGCTCCATGGCTTGGATGGCAGAAGAGGTCAGGAAGGAATCTAAATAATGTGGTTACGCCAGCAAAACTCTGTATCATGCAAGTGGTTCATGCAAGTAGTCTGAAACTTGGTGCTTGATGTTGCCTCTATGCTGTTACCGGACTGTTGTGCTGGTACAGGTGCGATGAGTATGGTAAGGAGGTTTTGGTCTGTGAGGACTGCACACTGCATTTCACAGCCGCTTTGCATTCAGGCAGTGAACATTTTTTCCCGTTTCTAGCAGTAATGGATTCCTAAAATCCTCAGAAGAGTTTTTGCTCAAGTTTTATTTAAAGATTAGCATGTCTTCTAGAAAATTGGCTGTTCAAAGTCTTCGCTCTATCATCTTGTTGGTAACGTGCTTACAAAAGTGAGGAAGAGATTACATGGATATATTGTTAACTGGCTGATATGTATAGTATCATTACTTTCAGATGGCTATAATCACTCTATGAGTATTTTCTCCGTTCAGTCCTTCTGTGTTTCTAAGTATCAGACATCCAAAAGAAGCAGGTACATTATATTCTTTCGTACAAAGATGCATTCTTGCATATTCGTCTTACTGTATATTAGAAAGAAAGAGGAGTGTCTGCCATCCAGTAATAAACTCATTGCTTTGAAGGTCATGACTTGTGTAGCTTTGAAACACTGAGCATGAAAAATGAAATTAGGAGTCAGCATGTTTCTTACAGTTTGGTACTACTAATGGTTACTAAGCTTCGGGAAATGCGAATTGCTCTTGCACTTTTACTTGCTATGTGAACACTGCACATGCATGGTGCTATTGAATATGAAAATTTTAATGGCTAGTTTAATATTACCAGTGCAGTTACTTTGGTACCTCACAGTGGTACAATCTGGAATACTGATGTCTTGGCAACTGTAGCTAATTACAAATCTCTGTGTATAGACTTTATGAACATAGTAGTTTGTGTCAGCTAATGGAACAGGAGCTCAGTGGAGAAATAATTAATTTTCTGTGATTATTTTATATTAATGAGGTGATTTTTATTCAGTTTAGCTATAACTGCTTTAAAAGTTGACTGATGGAAATGTCAGACATGCTTTGAACTAATACAGTTTTACTTTTGCGTGGCTCAAATGTTAACTATTTTGTACTGGACCCATTGCTGCAGAGAGATTGTTTGGCAAAAGATAACAGTGAAAGATCTGAAGAGCAAATAGGTGTGTGAAATGTCAGACATTCAGATCATGAAAAGCATGTTTAATTTTGTTCACACATTTAATCAAAACTATGTAGGGTCTTAAAAATAGTGTGATGAAGGTGGACAGTGTAAAGGAGACTTGCAATATCTTCAAATAATAGATTTCAGGAGATCTGACAAGGCACTGTGTGTCAACACAAAATAGAATTTAATTTGATTTTCATTGAATGTTGCTTTGTTGATCAGAGTATTTCATTGCTCATCGATAGAAGACTGCTATGTCTTCATTTCTCATAACAAAAATAATTTATTTCTCCTCTGACTTCTGATTTTGTAAGTATTAATTTTTTACCTCTTCTTTTGGTAGAATGCACAAAATGAAACGGTGGAGTGTAATGTCTGGGTTTAGTAAAGCATTTGGAATACCCAATCTTTTTTTTTTTCTTTTTTTTTTTTCTCTATGTTTTTCAAAGTTTTCAAGTTACTGAGAGAAGGGACTCCATGTATAAAGGTGTTGAACCAGGCAGAACGCTGGAAAGAAGTAAAAGCAAAAATACTCTTTTTTTTTTTTTTTCCTTACCTAATAAAGATCCTGTGTATTTGGAAGTTGGCATACTTTGTTACAGCCATCAGATGGACTCGTAAAAATATTACTGCTTGCTTCTTTCTGTAAGTAAAAACATTAATCTGGAAGTTAGATGCAGTTGGATGTCTAGCTAAGGTGAGTTTATTTTTAAATCAAAGTCTTACATATAAGAAACAGTAAACTCTCCCAGTTATGAATTTATTAATTTATGAGATTATGAATTTAACAATGGCATCCTGCCTAAAATACAGATTCTCTTTTTTTCTCAAATGATTCATTTCCACAACCTGGATCTATTAGTTTATATTTTCATGCATTCCCTTTTCTCAAAGGGCAGGGTTTAAATAAGGATTAAAGGTAGCTGTACTGCTGTTAGAGACAATGGAAGAACTGTATTACTGCTGATTTTTTTTCACTTTTTTTCCATTTTTTTCAAATATTTTTTCAATAACTTTTTTAATTATTCAATTATTTCAATTATTTTTTTTTTCAATTATTTATCCTTTACTATAAACCACTGGGAAAAAGGTAATTCTTCTTGCTGCCCAGATATCAACTGATTTTTAATATATATAAATACAACAGAAAGTGTTTTACTTGATTTGTAAGTAGCATTCCAGCATTTTTCTTAAATTATTGTGAGTCTAAGGTTTATCTTTTGCATGTGAGATGTGCTAGAAATTTTGAATTGCATAGGGCAGCCCACAGAATGCAAGCTTATGAATAAGCTGAGCAATTTTTATGCTGCATTTGCTTCATTACCTTTCTGCTGTGAGTATGCGCGTACATGGATGCAACATGTGTGTATTTTTTAAATTTATTTCTGTGTAATATCCACATTTAAATGAAAGCATGTTCGTGCAGCTTGTTGTTTCTGCTGGTCAATGAGATACCATACTAGTCCTTATTTTCATATATTGGAAAACATGCTTACCACAAATTCTTGTAGTCAGTTGTGGGGGAAAGTAGTATTTTCTGTAATGACTTAGAACAGATAATTAAAGCTACATTTTTCAGTGTGCTGTGTAGGCAGTGAGCACATTGGTCTCAGTGCATATTGAAATTCAGTGCCAGAAATTGAATGACCTCAGTTCGGGAAAGAGCTGTGTATACTTAGGTGGGCAAAATTGTGTTGGTTTGGAAAGAAAAACTGTAGGCAAAGTATACTTGATGGAGAATTTGTGAACAATTTTATGTCAAGAGATATTAATGTTTTTCTTACTCTTGGTATATAAACACTTATGGGTACCAGAGAGGGTTCAGGGTTTCTGTGACCTAGGAACAAACAGGCAAATCAAACAAGGACAGACAGGACCAGATAATTCGTAGTGTATGATTTAAGTAACCTTGCAAATGGACATTGAAATGGATAGAGATGGATAGATAATGGCTTCAGAGAGTCATAGTGATTTGACACACACTGTGTATCCCTTTATTAAGTTGCTGTAGGACTTGCTTGCTTTATTAATTTGCTTGCATGTAAACCGGGGGCACCAAGCCAGACAGTAACACAACAAATGTAGCCTGGGAGAGCAATAGGAAACAGTGTGAGTGTGTTGGTGGGGACTTCTTCAGGCTGGTATCTTACTGACCTTTTTTTATCCTCTCAAAACATGGTGATTTTGAGATGGATAATTCTATGAAAGCTGAAATGTGAAATTCTTCTGAACCTGATCAGTAAGTTTTATCTTTCAGTACTGAAGAATAACACTGCTTAGCTGCTAAGGCTGTTTTGCTGTTGCTTTGTGTAGCTTCTCCTTATCCTGCACCCACTATATCCCTCTTTTGTGTAACAGGTTCTGTGGGCTCCACTCCTGTATGAACTTCAACCCGTAACTCATGCATTTAATATGTATATTTACTTTGGATTTATTTGTTTATTTAAAGAAAGTGGTATTGCTGTCTTCTTTAAGTTTGGTATCTGGGACAAGTGACTTAAATCACTTCCTGAGAGATTAGACGGGTATAAGTGGTATTTGAATGTCAGCAAGATACAAGATATAAGTAGTGCTATGGGTGTGATGATCAGTGTCTGTGAGGACATGGCAAGGGCTTGGCAGTCAGGGACAGCATGGCATGTTCAGCTTTTCCACTGGGGACGTTTAGTGTTACACACCCTAGTACATCATATAATTGTATGTTACTCATGAAAATATCCAATTTCTAGAACTGCTTGCCATAGCTATTATCTAAAACACATCTTCCACAATATATAGTTCGATTTGGTGAATTTTGAGTTGGTTTTGTTAGTTTGTTTGTTTTCTTTCCAATAGATTTGTAGAGCATACCATATAAGGAAATGATAATGAAAGGCATATTTGATTTTTTAACATCTGCACTTGAAACTTGAATATTTAGAGTTTCATTTTTCTAGCTGTGGAAGGAACCTATTGCCCAACAATATTAGCAAATGGGATTAGCCAATGTTGTTTTGCTGTAACATAATATGTTGAACAATAATGGTAACAAGTAGTGCATATTTGGGGGAGGGGGGAGGTGTCTGTATACAACAGAATCGTAACTCCTCTGTCAGAGTGTACAATCTAAATAAGGAAAAGCTAAAGAGTAAGACGATAAGCAGTGTTGCATAAACTTGAAGCATCTTTCTTAATTTAACACAACACCTATCAATATTTGTGATTTTTTTTACAGAGGTGTTTTTGTCTTAAGTATTCTGATATTAAGTAAAGTAGAACTAAGAATAATCTTTGTAAGTTCAACTTCTTTTTTTCTCGTATGTTCTGTCTAGATGATAGTTGTGGCATGTCACGGTTATGCTACACAGAAACAAATGATGAAATCAGACACATACTTAATACCATACTTCCATAAACCTTGCATGTATAGCGGTTTTTTTGTTGTTGTTGTTGTTTTGTTTTTCACTAATAGACCGGAAAACGAATTAAACAAATTGTCAATTTGTTTGGTGCTATCTGATTATGTGATATACAGCAATAGCAGATGAGTTTTGATGAGTTTTGTGGTAAAATGTTAATGCACGTACCAAAGGTCTGTTGTACATAACCTCTTTTCTTCTCATCAGCCATGTTCTGTTAATAATGGGGCTACATTTTTATTTGAAATCAAGCCAAACCAGGATGACCTTTATAGCATAGTGAGAGAAGCAGGCACTTGATCTATCTTCCTATTGCCTCTCTGTGCACCCTGCCAGCAGCACTGGAAAAATCCCACTCTTTACATGTAAGGACCACTTCAGCATAATAGGTACAAAGCATTTCATTCCTGCTGTGACAAGACCTGCAATTATCAGAAAGGGATTGGGAATTATAAGGACTGGACGTGAGGACTCTTCAAAGCAGATTAGTAATGTGGGTGGCAATCAAAGAAATTATTTAGTACTTGTGGGATTGCGTAATTAACCTGAGCAGAAGTTGTTTTGAGAGAGAGAGAGAGGATGTATTCATGTCTTGTAAATTCCAGAAAATAATGTGAAAGGAAGATCCAGCAAACAAGAAGTTGCTCTTCCCTCTCCATAAGGTTTGGATCAGACTTTCTTCGTATTGCCGTAGTCACCACAAAAACAATTATTATCCATAGCTTTACGTATTCTGTAACTTTCTTATTAGCGTGCTAACTCAACTGAAAATGCATAGTAGAGAAGCCAAAAACCAGAACAAACCTTCAAAGGCTATGTCTCAGCTGTTTATGCCAAGGTATGCATCACTGACCTTATCTTTGATGGAAATTTGCAGCAGTTACACTGAATCTTGATGGCAGTTTGCTGCCCTGCATGGCTGGGACAGGGGTTGCTCCCCCCAGCCCCTGACCCCACTCACTGTGTTTTGCAGATCTGTTTGGAAATTGTTTTCTACTTTCTGTATCAATATAGTCTACTACTGCAGTTTCCTGCTATAATGCAACTATTTATTTACTGAAGTAAACAGACCTCTTGAATTTCACCTTCAGCCTTTAATTAATGCTTCTGATAAGTCATACTTCTACCCTTCTACTTCTACAACTAACTACCCCCAAGGGAAATGTGTGCCACAGATGCGGAGGGATCTGAACTGAGTGCACAGTAGAGGGGCAGGACCACAAGCAGTGAAAATACAGCACCACGGTGCTAGATACAACAGATGAACAAACAACTCTTTGATACCTCAACTAAGAATGATTAAAAGCTAAATTCTCGTTTAGTCACTCAGCAGTACCAGAAATGTAAGCACATTACAGACCTAGTGGGCCCTCATGTCTTTCTGTAGGTGAAGTATTCCAAGCAGTTAAATTACATCTCTGTTTTCTGAGTGTTTTGAATGTGGGGGTGTCTTAGCCTGTGCTTGCATCCCAAGAGAAGGAACTGCTCAGTGAACTTGTATTGACTAACACAACATAAAATCCTTGTGAAAATGAAGCTGTCTGGTGTGTATGCATATTTAAATAGGTCAAGTAAGTCTGGATTTGACTCCTTGCTTTTGTCACAATGTTCATTTTACCAGATTGCAGAGAAGCAAAGTGTTTCTGTTTTGCTATATGATAACCTACCTGACATTTAACCAGAAATGGATTTGCAAAAGCAGGTAATAGTGCCAAAAACATGAGCTAATGGTCTTATAAAGACAAAAATTTATTAGTTGTTGCTTAAAAAAACCATCCGTAATATTGCATTTTGGCACACTTTGAAACAATTACCTCCTTCAAAAGTGCTGGAAATACCTCAGCTGCAGAGCTTGTAGATGATCTTTCTCTCTGCCTTTCTCTCTGCCTTTCTCTTGGGATGATTAATAGTACAAATACTATATCTGAACACAGAATAGTACCTAAATCTTGCAGACATCTTACAGAGTTCATTTGCAAAGCCCAGCAAACAAAACGTGTATCTTATTGCAAACTTCAGCTCTAAACTCTGCACCTTCACCTTTGCTCTCCATGTGCCTTTAGTTCCATAGAACCTTAACTTTATGGTTCTATGGATCCTTGTGGGAAGGGACCCACAAGGATCATCAAGTCCAACACCTGGCTCCACACAAGACCACACAAAACCAAATGTTATGTTTTTTGTTGATTTTTTTTTTTGACTGTAAGGCAACCAGAAAGCATTTCTTCAAGCTCTGAAAAAAATATTTTGATGAAATTCAGTTTAACTATAAAGTAAGCAGCCATCTATATTAACATGTACCACTGGATTGTGTAATTTTGAATAGTTTAAACAGCCTCAGCGAGGCTCATATGGTATTGTGAACACTGTACTCATCACTGAATCATTTAAGTATATTTTTAATTGTAAAAAGTAGCTATAGTTTACTTTTAACCTCTGTTTAAAATACATACAAAACAGTACTAATGGCCCAAAGGATTCAAATTTATGTATATGTGTAAGGGATTAATTTTTTTTGACAAGATAATATTGTTACTGGCTTTCTTCATATAATTAGCTAATTGAATTAAAAATGCGGTTCAGACCAAAGCCACGGAAAGCAGAGACAAAATAATCATTTGTAATGTTTTGACTTGTATGACATATACAGAACCAAGGATGAGCTAAAAACCCTAACTTTTGTATTTCCCTTGTGCTCATATAATATTTACTTAAAAGGATATGAAAAAAAATATTATCCATAAATATTAAGATAGAATATTCCATGGATTTTAATTAAAATCTTTACTTATTATGTGATGCAGTGTGAGCAGAAATCATTTAACTTGGAGCAACTAATAATTAAAAGGCAAGCAAGTATTCATTTCTAACCTACAAGGTTCATAGCAACTGCTCTCTCTAGTAACAGGGTTCAACTGATTTGATGCTATTATTTATTAGTGCCACTATTATTTATTAGTTGTATAAGCTAACGACGGGCTATCTCCTGTTATTTATTATGTCTAGTACCTCCAGATGGAAAGTGTCAATTGGAGTCTGAAGAAACCTCCACTAGGATCAATATTACAACATCTTTTTTGTTCTCTCGTTCTTGGAGCAGCATCTGCAGCACATTTACTTCAAGATGTGGCCAACATGGCTCCCCTCATAGGGGGAGCAAGGGAGAGAAAACTGCTCACCCACCTCACATCATAGGAACTCTCAGCTGAAAGACTTACACAACTTCTTAGTAATCACCATCACTATCAATAACTATTTTTATCAAGACAGGTCCTTCAACCTACTGCTTAAGCAAAAGTTGTTTCTTTTAATGTAACCATATTACGTTAAAGAGTATTTCACAAAGAGTATTTCAGAAATATCTGAACATAAAAAGCATTCTGATTCAGGGGGTTATTTTGTTTTTCACTGTAAAAAGTGGAGGATACTGTCACTTCATCTTAAATTTGCTTTGAACTTTGGATTTGTCCAGACTTTGAATTAGAATGAAACTTAATGGATTGTGTAATTTTGGGTAGTGTTTTGAAACGAGCAGACAAATGGGAAATGCGTCTATTAAGCTAAATCTGTCAGTTCTCTTCAGATCTGTTGGAAATGTATTATAGTCAATGTCCAACACTCTTAGAATTACTACTTCCAGATTAGTGCAAATTCATCACGCATTGCATTTGTGCTTAAATGTGGCTTTGAAATTGTCACAGAAATGGTGGTGAAATCTTAAAATATGGAGGCCATATAGGCTCAGAGTAGTTTTTTACTAATAAAATCTTTTCAACCAAAAAAATCCACCAGTCTAACACATGGTCTCCAAAAAGATATATAGGCTGTTCTTGGGGATCATCTTTTTGTTTTTAGAATAAAAGGATGCTCAGCATTTGTTTCTGAAGCTTCTTTTAGACTGCCAGAGGAAAATAAAAAATACTGGTTAATTCTCTGCCTAGCGTGGTGTTGGTAGTAGGTTTTGTTTGTTTGTTTTTCCTCTTTATTGGAGAAGTCTGAATTCATTTATTTATTTATTTATTTATTTTCCCAGTGCTGTAATATTACAAGTCTGTCTTGGTTTGGTTTGGTTTTAGTAGTTGTTATTAGTGTGTCTGAATAATATATCTAGGAAACTGTTTATGTGTTTAGTTGTATGTTTTTTCTGATCCTACAGGGGAACATACAGTCTCCATGGTGAGCATTAATAGCTTGAGGATGCTTGTACTTTAAGGAACTTCTACGTGCTGCCTACATTAACAGTTATGAGCTTAGAGAAATGTTTAGCATTCATTTAAATTAGCATTAGGTATTAGACAAGTCACTGTATTTGTAATCATTATGAATCAATATCTATAGAAAAAAGATTGTTACCTAGGAACGAATATCTCAAATATTTTATGGTGCTGCATTTTTAGCTGTTTTAGAAACTTTCATTTAGAAAACATTGGAAGTAATGAGAATGCACAGACTAGCCATTCCTTAGTTTTTGTCTGTATCCAGCCATTGTTCAATTTTATTTTCTGTTTTTAGAGAGAAAAACAGCAGTTAGCAGCAGCTCCTAAACTGTTATTTTAGAATGTATGTGTTATTCAGAGGACACACTGAAGTCTCACAGCTCCAGTGTTCTGTGGATGCTGTATTTTAAACAAAAGAGGTTTACTGTGAAGCACATACTCAGAGGTTACACTTCAATTCTCTTGTCTCTTTTACACAGAGGCCTTTTCACTTATGTGCAGATATAAACATTGAGTGCTGATTAGCAATTTGTCTTTTAAATTTTCTGTTTTATGATGATGAATTTAAAAAGATGTGTAAACAGAAATCATGGACCAAATGCACATTTGCCATGTCCAGAATCATCCTTTTTATATTTTTTTTTCTTTTCTCATCCAGTAGAGTAAAACTTAAAGTCTTCCATCTTCATGTTTCTAAAAATATAATTTATAATTCCATGAATTCAGGAGAAAATAGACTCAAACCAAATAATAAAGTAGTTGTACAGTCTGCTTGTCATAGTCTTATTCCAGCCATTTTCAGAGATAGGATATGTGGTAGATTATTATGTTCTCAAAATGAAAATGAACATTATTGCATTACTTTCATGAGCTTAAATAGTCACAGAAACTGTATCTATGCTGTCAAACTGAAATTTGAAGAGTAGATAAAAAAACTTAACTTCAGTTTGATGATAAAGAAAAAATTATGGCTTTCCCTTTAACCTGCAGCTTTCATTGCGAGTCATATGAATTATTATATATATATTTTTTAACATTTATTTTGTTATGTAGTTGACATTCCTTTCTCTGGTACTTAAAATACCTTTTTTTTTTTTTTTCTGAGTAGATGTTCACAGCAAACTGTGCCAGATTAACTTGCTGCTTTTGGAATCTGTTCTTGAAAAACTGTTAAACACTGCTGCCCATAGAGAGTGCATATCCTATCTGTTGTTTCAAATATGTGGACTGATTTGCTTTGCTTAAACAGTCTGGGCAAATGCTTCATCATGGGCAAGATAGGGGAGCAAAGGGAGGTTGTAGCTGATAACACAAAGCAAGAGTTGTTTTTTAGTGTTGTCTGAGGTGTGGTCTGGCTTTCAGCCTGGGAAATGAGCTATGTGCAAAATCATTGCATTCCCTTTCCAAAGTTTATACAAATGTTGTCTCTGTGTCTTTAGATGTGACATATAAACAGATTTAATAACCTTTACTTTCTTGAAATTAATTACCATCCTGTATTTCCAAACAGGAGAAGATGTGAGTATTTTACTGGAGGTATAAAATTCTGTTACATAGGACAGGTAAGAGAGTGCTGATATTTCAGCTAGCATTTTAAAACAGCTTTTTTTGTTGTTGTTATAAGTATTCTTAGAGGTTGATTTTCTTGAAAGCAATTTTTTTTTACTTAATTTTCTTAGGGTTTTTGTTTATTTATCATCATTTTATCAGAGTTCATTTGTATATGACAGAAACTATAGCTGTACTGTCCTTCATGCTATGAGTATGTGCCACAAACCTACCTTTACCTCTTCAAAGATCTTCCAAGCAGCTTCCTTAGTAGACTCCATCCCAAAGTCTAAAGAGAGAACTTACCATTGCTATGCAAGATCTTAAAGAGGCACCTGGAGAGCAGGTCACTGGTCTCTTTATTTCCTTCTTATTCTTTCTTGGGAAGGAAGCTTCTTCCTTTTAAGATTTTGAATATGGGTTTCCCAGTTTGCTTTCCCTGAAATGCTACGTGAGGATGATGACAATGAGTTTTCATGGCCCTATTAGATTCCCAAGATTCCAGCATATTCATAATTTTCGATTTATAAATTACACCCAGCCTAATTTGATCCTGAAACTATTTCAAAATCTCAGGGAATGATTGAGTAAGGTCTGTAATTGAAAATGATGAGGGTGTAATGTACTTCAAAGGGTAATACTATTTTGCTGAAGTTACTAATGTATTCTTTAGCAAAACCTTTCTGGTGACAGTTAACAACTGAATGTCTGAATGGTTTTTGTTTGTTTGTTTGTTTTTTGGGTTGGGATGTGTGTAAGCTTGTTTAGGAGGGTATTGATCTTTCAGATACTTAACGCTGACAAGTCTGATGCTGTCTGTGCACTTTGCTGGTGCTGCACTGTGGGTTCCTGAGCCTGGGATGCTACTGTAAGCGTCATCCCCCAAAATCTGAATTCAGAATCTTCCCCAATGTGTGTATTAACACACACACATACATGAACATATGAATGAACATATCAGGCTCATTCCTAGCACTATGCTAGAATAGCATAGTATAAACAGACACAATTCTTTACTAATACAGCTTCAGATGTGAAGATGCTGCTGGATGATATACTAGAAAATATTTATTATAACTTACTAGTGGTTGAAGAAGGACTGCTGGGTGTAGGCAGCTGTTTGATTCTTTTTTTCCATGTCAAAGAACTCCTTGTTCTACAGACATTTGTTATGGTGTTTGGTATTTGATACATTTTTATCAAGTATTTGGTGTATGATGAAAAACTTCCAACACTGAGAGACCTTTCATAGCTGTTTTTGTTTTGTTTTGTTTTGCAAAATAGCTACAGTTTATGTATTTAAGTGTTATGCCGGTCCATGAAGCATGTTGTCTGTAAAAGCTCCTGTGATTTTTCTCAAGCAGAAAGGGGAGTAGGTGGTATATTTCTGTAATTACAGGGACAAACAGCAGTATATTGTGGATGGTAAAAATTTATATGGATTCAAGTTGAGGTAGACATGTTGATGGTAGTGAAATAGGTAGGGATCTATTAAATGGAAAATCTGTTAAGACGTCCTTGAGATAGAAATTGTTTGAGGCTGGGATAAAATTCCACAGAAATATTTCTGTGTGACTTTTCTATTCCTGTGGTCTTGCCTAGACATCTGTTTTTTATCATTTTTTCAAACTATTGTACTAAGTAGATCATTTGTCTCTCCTTGTGTGGCTCTACTTTTCATTTCTATTTGCAATTATTGGGCTCACACAACTTTATAAACACATTTCTAAGCTAAGTTTGGTTCAATTTCCCCTTGGCCTGGAAGCTGCAGTCAGTCACTGGGAATGAGTGAGAAGTTAGTTGTGGGAAATGCAAAAGGTATGGACGACTGAGGCTGGAATTATAAGCACCTGAGAACAGGGTATTCTTGTGATGTTATGCAGCTAGCAGAGAAATACTGGCACTCTCAGTGTTATGAGGGACTTGCTTTGGCTTGGACTTAGCTCCGTGATGGTTCAGGACTTCCAGGTAAAGACTCATTTGGGGAAAAAAAAAAAAAAAAAAAAAAGTTTTGTATGCATACTTGGTTATATTGAATGTTAATTTTTGTCATCAAAGGACTAACTACTCTGTGGGATGTAATGACCTAAGATGATGGGAAGGTAAAGTATGACAGCTTGTCTTAGAGATTCCTATAGTAATTATAGCAAGTGACTGATTTCTTGTAGGATTAGAGAGAGTCATAAGATATTGGAGCTACTGATATAGCATGTTTCCAGTTCTTTACATATAGGTAAGAATGGCTTCTTTCTGGTAGACTGGATTGCAGTTCTAGTGTTAATTACAAGTTTCTTCTAATAGTTTATCTTGTACTTAATTTTTGTACATACAGTGAAAAATTATCCATGTCAAACTTTGCAAGTTTTTGGAATTGATACAAATTTTTTTTTACTTCTTTTCATTAAAAAATATCACCTCATTTTGTTCATTTTACCAGTATACTAATTAGTTCAAAGAAAGCAAACAAAAACTTGTGCTAGGCTCATGACCTGATGTGTCTTTTGTTGGTTTAAAATCAAGATCCATATCTGTCTGTAATTTTCTCAAAACTTCCACGAAAATGTCATATCAAATCTCATATCTTTACACAGCTGAATTGTAGTACTAAATAGCAATATATGGATTATAACTATTCTATCTCAGAAGTAATATCAAAGGTAAGTACCATTTCCATTTTGCGTATGCAGCTCTTTTCAGAAGTACTAGCTTGTAGAGGTGCAATTCATTTCAAAAATGAAATCTTACTCATAAAATCACATGAAACATTGAAGAACATACAAAGCAGTGAAAATGGATGGTTGCCTCAGAAAAAATATAATTTTGAGTTCTGTGAACTTAAAATCTTATGAGTTTTTAAGGGTATATTACTTTATTTTCTGAAAATTAATTTGCTCTTTATTCAAGATTTGAAAAAAAAATAAACATTTTTTTCTATGGTGAATTGCATGCAGCTGGTGGTTTACATATTCGTTGAACATCTATACCTTACTGCCTTGTTTTCCACTGCCTTTAAAACAGAAGAAAACCTGGTGGAACATTCATTGTAAAGAGATGATAAAATTCTCAGTAGATCAAGTATACATTTTTGGATGTGTATTGCAGAATCACACAAAGACAAGTACTCCAAATAGTGATTGTAGCTAATTGAAGATACCCTTTTCAAAGATAAGGTTAAAAAATAAAAGAAATTGTTACTTCCTATGTCATGTTCTACTAGTTATATTCTTATGATGATATCCTGGCACACAGTAAGAAATTGGAAGTTTTGAATGTTGGTCAAGTCGAGTTAGGATATTCACCCAGAAAAGTTCCTTACCACTTAGAGGAGTTAACAACCAGACAAAATTTGTAAGTAAAGATCAAGAAATAGAATTGTTAGGCCAGCCTGTGCAGCTTTTGAGAATCACAAGACATTTTTTGATGACATTCTCAGTTACATTAAACAGGGGCTACAGTTTAACTTTAGTGAGAAAGCAATACGTAATACTCTCTCTATATATTTTAAGAAATTTAATAAAAAAGTTTGATGCACTACAAATTGCTTGTAAAGTCAGTATATTCTTCCTTTCTTTCTTTCTTTCTTTCTTTCTTTCTTTCTTTCTTTCTTTCTTTCTTTCTTTCTTTCTTTCTTTCTTTCTTTCTTTCTCTTTCTTTCTTTCTTTCTTTCTTTCTTTCTTTCTTTCTTTCTTTCTTTCTTTCTTTTTCTTTTCTTTCTTTCTTTCTTTTCTTCCTTTCTTCCTGTCTTCCTCCCTTCCTTTCTTTCTCTCTTTATTTTTCTTTCTCTTTCTTTCTCTTTCTTTCTTTTTCTCTTGCTTTCTTTCTTTCTTTCTTTCTTTCTTCTTTTTTCTCTTTCCTTCTTTCTTTCTCTTTCTTTCTTTTCTTTCTTTCTTTCTTTCTTTTTCTTCTCTTTCTTTCTTTCCTTCTTTCCTTCTTTCCTTCTTTCCTTCTTTCCTTCCTTCCTTCTTTCTTTCCTTTCTTTCTTTCTTTCTTTCTTTCTTTCTTTCTTTCTTTCTTTCTTTCTTTCTTTCTTTTTCTTTCTTTCTCTCTTTCTTTCTTTCTTTTTCTTTCTTTCTTTCTTTCTTTCTTTCTTTCTTTCTTTCTTTCTCTCTCTTTCTCTCTTTCTTTCTTTTTCTTTCTTTCTTTCTTTCTTTCTTTCTTTCTTTCTTTCTTTCTTTCTTTCTTTCTTTCTTTCTTTTTCTTTCTTTCTTTCTTTCTCTCTTTCTCTCTTTCTCCCTTTCTCCTTTTCTCTCTTCCTCTCTCTCCTTTTCTTTCTTTTCTTTCTTTTTTTTTCTTTCTTTCCTTTTCCTTGATATATTTTTCTTTTTTTTCCTGTGGCGAGTTATTACATCCTTTTGACCACCTAGTAAAAATTACATACATAGTACCAATATATCCTCCATACAATGGTGGTTGCAGTGCAGAATTTCTGTGAGTCTAAGTAGTGTAATAGTGTAATATAAAATCCATAAAGTGGGGCAGAGTGAGCTGACATCCTTGTGTATTCGGTAGTGTCACACAAGATCCCACAGAGCGAGCAGGGGAGAATGGGGCATCAAATCTGGTTAATGGCTGAGGAGCTCCTCAGGGTATAAGAGGATGGCTCCCTATTCTTGCACTTGTGAATCAAATCCCGTTTTATCACTGAACTGAAAAACAGACAGATTCTGCACAACTAGAGCAGCTTTTTTGTTTCTAAATATTGTCTGTCTGACTCCCTAGGAAGTGTGTTGTGAAATGGAGTCTATTTTTCTTTTGACTTGCAGTTTTGTACAACGTCAGTGTTGTTTTGGTCAGTAATTGTCTGTTATTTTTTCATCTCATTTGAATTTTTCTTTCTGGGCTGAAAATTAAACAAAACAAAAGAACATAACTGTAAACAGAATCACAAACTGTGGTGGGAATTAATTTGGACAAATAAACTGTGTTGTCATGTCAGAGCCATTTTATACTATTTTTATGCTTTACAAATGGACAGGTGACAGAAAATTTCCATTGTGTACTACACAGTTGCCCAGAGTGCAGGAGATAAACTCTATAGTGATTTAAATTCAAGCATGGTTCATAGGGCCAGACCCTTACTCCTGAGAAAATCTTTGCATTGCCAGAAGGGCAGTTTGAATGGGGACAAATTTTCTCATCACCAGGATCTGCCATTTTGTGACACATGTGATGCATAATTACAGCTATGTCCTCATATCAAGAGTGGAATATCAACTTTAATGTCTCCACTTCAAAATAATAAATACTCATTTCTGTTTCTCTAGAATTACATTGCATGGAGTACATTTATATTGTACAGTGTGGAACAGAAACAATCTTTTTGTTGCACACATGAGGCCTAAGGCAAATAGGCTGTTACTTGTGGCTGGTGCTACAGAAATAAAGGAAATAAAATTATTAGAAGTTTGTGCTTGTGCTAAAATAACATTAAAATATATATTTTTTCTTCTTTCTTGGGAATTTCATATTGGAAATTGTGAATTAATTGTGAATTAATTTTATTAAGCTAATGTAGACTTAGTATATTGTCCAACTAATCTCCATGAGATATACCTATAGATAACAGTGCAATAATAACATCAGCAGTCCATTGGCTGTCTTTTTCCTCACATATGCAGTGTTGGTTTCTATGGTATTAAATGGTTATAGATACTTTGAGGAGAGTGCCATGGTAGAAAATAAAGGAAAATAAACTGAGTTTTTGTTGAAATAATCCAGTTGCAAAAGAAACAAACCAAATGTTAAGCAACAAAATATTGATGCTTAGCATTATCAGATAGTGTAATATAGGCCAATCTACTGTCACATGCAGAAGCTTTCAAATGCTTCTGTGTTGAGCAGCCTTACAGTTATGTCTTGCGTTTCAGTCTTCCCTGCAGCTGTTTAATGTCTTTTTTTTTGTTTCGCTATTTTCAAAGGAGTTTCTTGCGATTGCACCAACCCATTCCGTAGCTCTAACTGATAGTTAAAACAAACAAACAAACATATATTGGATTTCAGGAGAGGATTCAATAATATATTTAGCCACATACAGACAGACCCTAATACTGACACAAATCCACACTAAACTTGCTTGAATTTCATGCTTAGTGCACGTATCTTGAGTGTACTGTCCTTGTTCCTTTCATTTTGAGAAGTTTTCTATGCCTTGCTTACATATGTAAAGTGAAGTGATAATGTGAATTCTTTCTTCTGTAGGCTGGATTTCCTGCTATGAATCTTACATTGTCTTATTACAGACTTGGTTTGTCGGTCTTTATTTTGAAATTTCCAAAAGTAGTAGTATTCTGTACCCTGGAGGAGATGTTTGGATCCGAAGATACCCATAGAGTTCAACTGTACCTCATTGAGTCACCATCCCTGAAGGTCTTTAAAAGACATTTAGATGTAGAGCTTAGTGATGTGGTTTAGTGGAGGACTTGTTAGTGTTAGGTCAGAGGTTGGACTAGATGATCTTGGAGGTCTCTTCCAACCTAGATGATTCTTTGATTCTGTGATTCTGTATCTTACAGATATGAGGTATCTAACATTTAAATCCTAATTATTTGGGGGGAGTATATCTTGTATGGGTATAATTTGTTCTTTTGCTTTTTCGGAGAGAAATCGAAATGCTAAAATGGAAAATTAAATGAAACAAGGTCTTTGGCTTAGAACTGTAAATAAATGAATAGTTGTTTTGGTCTTGGAGAGGAATCAGATTTTTTTTTTCAAAGATATTTTGGCAGATTTCTTTCTGAACCATGGTTATCTGCATGTTTGCTTTTCATAAGAAGAAAGAGGGTACTGTTCTCTATAAAGTAAACTAAATTATTGCATGTGAATTTTTATGGATTTACAAATACACAACTTGCAGTTACAGTATAAAGAGTGGAATCTAGGGAGCTCTTTCATTCTATTGAGTTTTTGTTTACTTTTACCTGTGTGCACAGGAGTAAGTTGACCAAATAGAATTGCTGCCTTTGGAAATGGTTTTTGGTTCTTTTTTTTTTTTTTTTTTTTTTTTTTGTGATTAACATGTGGCTGTACTCCTCAAAAAAAATGGCTTACTTTGAAATCAATAGTATTATGACCAAATTAATGAAGGTGGAAAGTAAAAATAAAAAACTGAAAGGGGTAAGAAGTATTGTGGCAAATCTGGAGGCACCCAGCCTCACGCTCTCCTTCCAGAATATCACACACGCACCATAGGGCCCCCAAACAATGGTGTGAGCTTTTTGTTAGTGAAATGAAGTTAACTAGTAACACTTCAGCTCCTGTGATTATTTTATGTATATCCTGTGAGACAATACTTACTTCCTGTGTTGTGGTTATCTGTAGTTTAAAACTAGTCATTCAACTACATATAGAGTGAAAGGCAGTTTTCAGGAAGGCCTTTTGACTCTTATATTAAAAGTTTTGGTCACCTAGTAGACACGGTCAGTTGCATATCCTATATAAAAGTGACTAAATAAAGGAATCTGGAAGACTAGAAGAGATGAGGCTTTGTAAAAATGAACAAAACAGAATTACAGGTGGTAGAGGAGATCTCTATGTGAATGAATGGTTGAGTGAATGAATGGTTGTAACTTCAAAAATCAAGCTATTTTTTGTTTTCTCTGCAGCAAGTGCTATTTCAGGACTACTTCAGAGGATAACAGACCTTAAGGAAAATTCGTAACAGCAGATAAGGTAGTCTGAAACAGGAGGGTAGTTGCTCCTCATTACCCTAATTATGTTAAAAAATAGTGAGCGAAGGGTGTATCAAACTTAAGATTGTAAGTGTGTAATACCACTGATACAGTGATGTGTATGCAAATCTAGATTATGTGAAAGGTCAGAGCTGAAAAATACTCTGCAACAGATTTAGATTCAGAAACTGTCATGTATAAGCTGTAGTTAAATAATTCAGTCTCCTCCTGCACTGGACGGCAAAACATATTACTGAAGGATTACTGTTCACATACAATGATATTGCCAAGTAAACCCTAGAGGGAAAGAAATGGAATTTCATTCCAGAGTGTTTCAAATTTTATTTCTTCTGTATTCAGTTGTTGAGCTAGCAAACTACCCATCCCATTGTTAAGTTGGCAAAATAATAATAATAATAATAATAAAAGTGGTTAAAAAGATTGTGTACTTCAGATCTGGGAAGGAAAAACTGTTTCCAGAGTGTGCTTCTGTTCTGTGCCTTTGCAGGGACAAGCTTTTCTCACTGTTTTCTCTCTGGCCATTGTGCAGGTGGTTGACCAGATCGACACGCTGACATCTGACCTGCAGCTGGAAGATGAGATGACGGACAGTTCCAAAACAGACACACTTAACAGCAGCTCCAGCAGCACAACAGCTTCCAGCTTGGAGAAGGTCAAGGTGCGGGGCACTGCTCCCCTCATCAAGCCCCCTGCGCAGCCCTCCACTATCCTCACCGTGCTGCGGAAGCCAAATCCTCCCCCGCCTCCACCACGACTGACGCCTGTCAAGTGTGACGAGCCTCCGAGGCTGCCTCCTTCCACCAACCCTGTCAAGACTAATGGTACCCTGCTGAGAAATGGGCCCAACCGCATCCCAAATGGAGATATGTGCTGTATACCGAACAGTAATTTGGACAAAGTTTCAATGCAGCCTCTAATGCATAGATCCGAGAAAGAGCGGTGTCCTCAGCCAGGAGCAAGGGAACGGGTACGATTTAATGAAAAAGTGCAGTACCACGGTTATTGCCCAGACTGTGATGTTCGGTATAACATTAAAAACAGGGAGGTGCACTTGCACAGTGAGCCTGCCCATCTTGTGGGAAAGATGCTGCATCAGTGCCCTCCTCTGCCGCCTCCACTGCCTCCACTGCCTCCATTTCCCCTAGAAAATGGAGGGTTGGGGATAGGTTCCAGTAATAGCTTTCCTCCTCCAAGACCCTCGACTGTGCCTCCACAAACTGCGCCAAAACCCCAGAAGACCATCTTGAGAAAATCAACCACTACAACAGTGTGATGTATGCCACTTGAAAAAACTCTTTGTTTTTTCCTAAATATAAACATAAATAGGTAATGAGCACTTTCTACTTGAGCAATAAAAAGACCCAATGTATTACTCCCTGTGTCCAGTGAAGTGGCATAAAAATTACATGGTAAGTACTGAGAGGAGTGCTTGTTGATTTTACCTGTAGTCGCTGTAAAATGTCATTATGGCAAAGGGTACTGAAAAATGCACAGGATTCAGCTCATGGGTTGTAAACTTCTATTGCAGTTTCATATCTGTAGCACGGTTTAAAAGACAGAAAAGAAAATATGGAGTTTGAAAATATGGAGTTGTGATTTGTGATAGATTTTCACTGGACTTAGTGGAATAACTAATGCTGCTGGGTTAGGGAAACTTTCTGTTTCTAGCTAGTATGTTTTAAAATGTTATTTGATGAAGCAAAGTGGAGTGCCGGATAATGACTTTTGACTGAATTCTAGCAAGAGCATTTTTCTCTGCCTGATTGCTTGAGCAAAGGCATTGTGTGTGGAGCTGTGCAATAGTAGGCAATCATCAGGCAGCTTGATCTTTGGTAGGGGAGTGAAGAAGTTATTGAAAGGTATGTTGACATTTCTTTGGAAATCCAAGTTATCTCACATTTTATTTCTCACTTGCTCAATGTGCTGCAACCAAGGAGAAGGACAGAGCTTTCACGGGAGCAGGGACTGTCTGATTCAGTTCCCCTCTATTTCCACTGCTTCCATATGCAGAGTGGTGGTAATATTTTATCTCACTTATGTCCACTGTAGATTAAAGCAACACAGCACACTCCTGCATTTTTTACAAAGCTTTTGTCTGGTGCAAATCTGTTTTTGAAGGCAAAGAAAGTTTTGCGTAAGGCCTTCAGGGACATCCACTTAATTCTTGTAAAGAGCTTTGAAGTTGAAAAGCTCTGTGCAATTATGAAGCATTAACATGCAAAACAAGATATTGTTCATGGTATCACATTTTGATGGTGAACCCAATTAATATTCTTAGTAGATGAAAAAAAGTCCTCAGTGTTTTTAATTATTTTTGAAAGAACGTTCTTTTATTCTCACAGAGAGAATTGTTGGTACCTAAAGTTAAAACCCATCCAATCAGTGAAGAAAATCTGTTGATTAGTCTGTTATTTACAAAGTTCTGCTTAATTAGGCTCTCAAATGGCCCAACAGCAGGTGCTATATAAAAACAGTATTTTTTTAATTTTTTTTTCAGTTGAAACGTAAAACACACTCTATGGTTTGATCTAGGTTGGCTTCCCTAGGGTCTTATGAGAGAAAACAGATTTTTTAAATCTAAATTTCTGTTTACGTGTAGTAATAGGAATTTAACTGGAAAAAAAAACATCAAGCTGTACATGCAGTTTCCCTATATACACACAGTAGTACATTTAGAGTATTTAAGCCAAAATAATAATAATCATAACAAAAATTTTAACAGATAATTACCTTTGAAAACTTCTACAATGAGCAAGGTTTGCATATTGTGCAAATACTCATTTACGGTGTAAAGCTTCAAGTCTTACTACTTTCAAGCAAGGAATTCATCTTAAATGCATACTCATGCTTTCCCTAAGTGCTCCCCACGTGCTTTTCATGATGCACCTCACGTTTTGCATTGTTCGACTACATTTAATCTTATGGGAGTTATTGCCAAGTGGAGTCCTAGCACCTGCAGGAGAAGGCAGTAACTTGTTCTGTGTATGCACGAGATCTCTGCTGCCTGAATTAAGTTTCTGTTGCATGGATTAAGCTCATGCCCTGCCCTTTACATGGAAAATCACTTCTAAAGTCATTGAAACAGTCTGGGGATGTATCTACATTGCATAGCTACAGTTTTTCTCTTAAAGAGAAAACTGACCAGCATGATGATTTTATCACTGCAGTGGGGAACATATAGCAACCCTTCTAAATGGTTTAATACTTTTTTCCTTCTTAAAAGAGCTATTGTGTACAAGACATTATTGGATAATGCAAGTCAAACATTCCATATTGAATATAAAATATTTCTGTGTCATCTTAAATTTAGGAAAGTAACACTGAATAATTGTAAGCAAGAGAGCATGCTGCACATATCTTACCTCACTTGGCTCAGTGTTTTCCAATATAAACTAATCTGTGATAGCAGTGCACAGAATTTCTCCTCTGGGTTCTGTCCTGGGCTTGTCAGAAACTCATGAATGTATTAGCATCTCCAAATTAAGATACTGTACTCTTTGATATGCTTTGATATGCATCCAAGTTACAGTTTCATTGCAATGTTTTGTTTACAGTTCTCAGCTCTGGAAAGTTAAAGTGGTAGCTAACTTTCAGCATTGGCTTTTGTATTGTGCTAGTTAAACCTAGGTATTCCATGTTCAGTTTTGTTCTCCTACATGTTCCATCTCTCACTTTCTCTCCTCTTTCAGAGTGTTTTCTTGTCTATTTCACCATGCCACTTTAGTACCATTTCCCAAGCTGTGGACCCTTTATGCATTTTGATGGAGGGAAAAGTACTGTGCAAAGTATGCACCTTTTCAAATGTAATGCTGCTTTTGGCCAGAAACAAAACAAAACAACAAGACAAACAATCAAACCAACAAACAAAACTTTGAAGTGTGAAGCTTTTTACAGCTCTTTTTCAGGTAGTTTGCTAATCCAGGCTACCTTCAATGAACCAAAGTTTACCAGGTTTTCTGTTCATCATGCTACCAGAGATGAACCAATTCTTCTGTTTTAATGAGAACCTCTGTGGCCTGTGTCATACTGGGAGGTATTTTTATCAGTAGAATAGCTTCACAATATTATCATGGCAGAATAAAATCCAGTTTAAAACAGGTAAACTTGAAAGGCATTTGAAACAAATAACTTCGAGCTTTGCAGTGCTGTCTAGAAAATTAATTAAAATGGCATAAGAAAGAATGCAATACTACATTCAACCAACAGTGATTTTTACATTTAAATTAGGAATGTAATCTCTATGAAGCATTTCTGAACACCTAACATAGGATGTTTCACTCCTGAGCAAAACACAATAATCTAACCAGAACCAGACAGCAGTTGTCTGCCCTTGAAACTTAAATATAATATCATTGAGATTATACTTAATATTCTGCACAGATGTTAATACACTGTATTTCTGTACTGAACTTTATGTATTATATACTGAAGGCCAGTAACAGTATTCAGAGCTTTAATGCAATATTTACCATAATTTCAGAGTGCTGCTCAGCTTTGATTCCCCAATATTATATTAAAGTTTGAATTGTCCGTATCTGAACATCTCAGAGGCTTTTCTGGACATCTCAGAGGACTTTCTCAGAAGGAGAAAGTATTTTCTATCAGTTTAATGAATGTGGCAAGCTTAGGAGGTTGGAAATAAACAGTGTAAATGGCTTATCTTGTAATAATGGCATTGATTAAAAAGCAACTAGCATATGAGTTCTTAGTAAGAAAGGAACACCAGGACTGCAAAATCTGGTAACAATCCATCTTAAGGATCTATGGTAAGACTCTTCAAAAAGATTGCTGATCTTTTTATCACTTGATAAAAATCACTGTTCTTCCTTCTCTCTTGTCTTCTTGAGTTGTTACTCCGTTCATCACAGCTTTCATTGCTCACAGAAGCAGAAGATTCCAAGTCTTCAGCCTCCTTTTTTATGATGAGATCAATATTTTATTTAAAATGTTACATGCAGTAGGTAGAGTAGAATACAGCTTTTGTTAACTTCTTAAAGTTAACTTGATTATTAGTTCTGAAGCGAACAGAGCACAGTGTGAATTCATTAATTACCAGAGGGAGCTGTGTAAACCCTCTGGACCTGCCCATATCTCCATATTTCCATGTTCTAGTTATGGCTTTCCTTTCAGTGAAACTACGAATGGTGATTTTACATGTGGAGATAAAGTCATGCTATGATTGCTACCTCTCTCTGCTGATGTATTCTTAAAGTAGTCCTTGAGTATTGGGCATATATTTACAGAGGCAGCATTTCTCATTCTTGTGTATATGCTGTGATCCATGTTTTTTCAAGGGGTGGGTGTACATATATATGAAAAATACTTATCCACTGCTAAGCATTGACGAAGTTTACAGTTATGATTCAAACTAGTAATAAAACCATCCGGTTTAGAATGATGTAAGATTGGAAAAGTGAGACAGGCACAAAGGCATGCAGTGGAAGAAGTGCCATGGTCAGCCATGGTACACACAGTGTTTAGAACACTTGGCTCTGAAAAACACTTGGTGCCTCCTGTGTAGTACATTGTAGGGCAGTGTGTGGCATATATCACACAGTAAAATCGTCCTAGCGGTTCCAAATGTGTTGGCACAGACTGTGCTGCTCACAGCTGCAGTGGCAGTGGCAGCGCTGGTGCTGCTGGCTCAGCTTGCAGCAGCGCACTGCGTGCAAGCCGCAGTTCAGCCTGGTCTTTGCTGGGGAACAGTTGTGTGGTAATGGTTTATTTTGTTCGGTTTCTGTTTGCTTGTTTGTTCTTTTAATGGGAAAAAAATAGCAGGGTTTTTATCTCACTGGGTTGTTTTGTGGTGAAAAGGAGCCCAAAAGCGGAAAGCAAGTTTTTCCCCCATACGTAATTTTGACAAATTGTGGTAGTTCATCTTGGCATACCTCTGGGGAACATGTGCAAGTTACTGACATTTCTGATCATCAACAATTTGACGTCTGGCATTGTTTGATGTCTGGCATCATTGGACGTTGAACAGCTCTCTTATTAGTTGACACAGGAGCAGCTGGGATAAATGGGCTTGACTGTGTGTCTTGCTGCAGGAGGGTGGCCCGTGCTCATGTCAACCTCTGCAAATCTGCTGCTGATCTCTGTGTTTTCACGTTTGTTCATGAAAGGCAAAGTCCCGGTGCTATGTGGCATGGGAGGCTTGGTTAAGAAGTAGCAGTGCGCACTGTACCTGTCAGCTGAGATGCATTATTCCAACAGCATAAGCAGGTGGGGCCATGGCTGTGTCTAGCTTGCTAAGTGTTTTATGATGCTGAATCTTTGGAAATTTTGAGTCAGTTTTCTTACTGCTGAGATAACCAGTTTCCTGTCAGGTGATAAGCCAAGAGTCTCATGTACAGGCATGGCCAAGTGGAACTAGAACCTTTCATTTTTTGCAGGGCTGTTTTTCTTTTGCATAACTATGCATCTTTTGTGGTGTGATTTTATTATTATTATTTATTTATTTAGGTAGGTAGGTAGCAAGATGTGGAAATAAGTCAGGTCTGGCCCACTAAAAAATACAACATAAACTGCACCGAACAGCCTGTCAACAGCAGTGGTATGAACAATGAGTAAGATCAGGCCCATTTTGCTGCTTCACTTGGGGAAAATAACGAGAGAAGCTTGCAGTATGGGGGCTCCAGAAATTACTGTCTCTTCTCCTCTATAGAGGAAGAGATTTTTTTCTTTTATCCTGTAATATTTATGTGCTAAGACTCTTGAAGGAACAGAGCACAATCTATTTCACAGTTGGCTGTAAATTATGTTCATAATATGAAATTATATTTTTATAAGAGTTTTCTTATCTCAGATCTGTCCCTTGATGCTGTTTGCCTGATTTTTTGACTGACCTCTTTCGCAGTCTTGCAAGCAGTAAAAGGAAAAATGTCATTTACATATGAAGGAAAAAAAGATAAACTATGAAAAAAGAACTTTGGGCAAATATGTTTAAGTATATTCTTTAGCAGTGTCTGCATGATGCTGACTACACCAATCCCAAAGGTTGTTTTTAAGTGGGGTTATTGCTATTGCTTGAAACTCAATCTTGAATAAAGTCAGTCAGTGACAGAACTTTTCATAGAAGTGTTTATTTCCTTTCCAGTTCAGTGTTGCCAAGTATAAGTTATTAATGCATGTTAGTCTGCTTTTGATGGTAGTATCTTCTTTATAAATGTCATTGTGATAATATATTTATAAATCTCTATTAATATAAAATTTTTATTTTTAGTTCTATTTTATTTTTGTAGATACAGTGTATGATTATATACAGGAGTGCCAAATTACATTGTCTTCTGTCACCAAGGAGTAAGTATCATATGCTGTAATTTTAATGGATGATTGTTTTCCCTTGGTTTCACAATTTAGAATCACAAAATCATAGAATATTTTGGATTGGAAGAGACCATAAAGACCATCTAGTTCCAACTCCTCTGCCATGGGCAGGGACACTTCCCACTACACCAGTTTGCCCAAACCCCCATCCAGCCTGGCATTGAACACCTCTAGGGATGAGGCATCCACAGCTTCTCTGGGCAACCTATTCCAGTGCCTCACAACCCTCTGAGTGAAGAATTTCTTCCTAATATCTAATCTAAATCTACCCTTTTTTAGTTTAAAGCCATTACTTTTTCTCCTGTCACTGGACTCCTTGACAAAGAGTCCCTCTCCAGCTTTCCTGTTGGACCCCTGTAGATACTGGAAGGCTGGTACAAGGCCTCACTGGAGCCTCTTTTCCAGGCTGAACAACCCTAACTCCCTCAGCCTGTCCTCATAGGAGAGGTGCTTCATCCCTTGGATCATCTTTGTGGCCCTCCTCTGGGCTCATTCTAATAGGTGCACATCCTTCTTGTGCTGGGGTCCCCAGAGCTGAATGCAGTTCTCCAGCTGGGGTCTCACAAGAAAAGAGTAGAGGCAGAGAATCCCTTCCATCAACCTTCTGGCCATGCTTCTTTTGATGCAGCCCAGCATACAGTTGGCTTTCTGGGCTGCAAGCACACATTAATTGCTCATGTTGAGCTTCTCATCAACCAACAACCCTCCTCAGGGCTGCTCTCAATCCATTCTCCACCCAGCCTGTATTTGTGCTTGGGATTGCCCCATTCCAGGTGTAGGACCTTGCACTTGGCCTTGTTGAACCTCATGAGATTTGCACAGGCCCACATTTCCAGCCTGTCCAGGCCCCTCTGAATGGCATCCCTTCCCTCCAGTGCATCGACCGTACCACACAACTTGGTGTCATTGGCAAACTTGCTGAGGGTGCACTCAGTTCCACTGTCCATGTCACTGACAAGGAAGTTAAATAGCTCTGGTCCCGATACTGACCTCTGAGGAACACCACTTGTTACTGATCTGCACCTGGACATTGACCACAACTCTTTGAGTGCAACCATCCAGCCAATTCCTTACCTGCTGAGAGGTCCACTCTTCAAATCCTTGTCTCTCTAATTTAAAGACAAGGATATCATGTGGGATAGTGTCAAATGCACAAGACCAAGTAGATGGTATTGGTTGTTCTTCCCCTATCTACCAATGATGTAAGCCCATCATAGAAGATCACCAGGTTACAACATGATTATGTAATTCAAATTTGTAAAGTTAATTTTGGGCCTCTGACACATGTAAGCCAAAACATTGTGTTCAGCAGTCATTGAGAAGAACTAAAACCGACAAAAATGTATGTTCTCTTCTGAAGCAAACCCAGTTTTCTTTGCACAATTTTTGGAAAAAAAAAAAAAGTTTGCAGAATCTTCTCTTACTACATAAAAAAGCTTTTTGTACACTTGTACACTGTATGTACATTCTAGTTTCATCCTATTTCATAAAAAAAAAAACAGTCCAAGTGACATCTACATTGATAAACTTTAGATTTTCAAATATTTGTAAATCAAATATCAGGAAATAATGATTAGTTGAAGGTAATGTAAAGTAAAAGAAAAACCTCACTGATCTTCACAATTTCAAGTATTTACTCTTGAAAACTACAGAACAGGTCTTTCAAAATATTGTATAAAAACACATATATGAGGAAAGGCACTTATGCTACTACATAGAAATTATTACAACACAAAATGCACTTCTTTGACATTTGCAATACACCAGTCCACACTGATGTAATGTATGAGGGAAATGAACTGGAAACATCTTCTCAGTTTAGCCATATCTGTAGGGACTAGCTTCCTCATACCATGTTGTTAAACTAGTCCAGCTGAATCAGTACAAAAAAAAAATCAGAATTATTTTCCTTTACATTCTTTATTTTTTTAAAATTTGATTATAAGCCATTGTGAACCTTTATCTATCTATCTATCTATCTATCTATCTATCTATCTATCTATCTATCTACCTACCTACCTACCTATCTATTTATTTATTTAAAGTAGAGACATGCACATGTTTGTGGAATGTCTCTAGAGCATAGGGAGCTCTGTGTGTAGTGCAGGCAGAATTGGAAATAAAAGAGCCAAACTGTCCAGTGCAGGCTGGAAACATTAAAGTTGACTTCTACTTGAAAACTGGTTCATTTTATTCCAGAAGTTTTGAAGTTTGTTGTTTTTAAGAGTTGTTCATAAATAAATCTGCTGATACCTTAACTTGTACTGCATTACCTAGAAAGTGTTTGAGATGCTTATCACTTTTTACCTCAATGACTAAAGAAAGGATTTAAAGTCACTTTTGCTATTTAGGATATAGCTGAGCAATAATGGTGATACCCTCATTAAAAACCTGTTTCTGTGCTAGAACTGAAAGTAGAGAAATAACCCAAAATGCAAAGTGGCCTACAATAGAACTTTCACAATTATTTGTAGTTATTACTAATTGTGGGTTGAATGTGGAGCCCAGTAATGAATGCATAGAAAACAGGAGATTTAATTATACATAGTAAATAAAAGAAAAATGTGGGTAAGTGCTTTAAATGCTGTCCAGTGGGAGAGGAAGAGGATAAATGGAAAAGAAGATAGTAATGTGATAGTAAGAGTTTCATATCTCTGGGACATGTCCTTAAGGTACAACATGAAACTAGGTATGATGCAAAGCTGCAATGCCCATGAGGAGCACTGGAAGGCAACGACAAACTTCTTACCGGACTGACTGTGTTCCTAGCCTTGCGGCATTTCTGGACCTGAAGCTAAATCAGATTTATAAGGGAGATTATGTCTCAGTATCCCTTGCCAGACACATCTGCAGGTCATTATAATATGAGAGCAGTGCCTGAGTGCACTACAGAAGACACAAACCCTGTAATTTGCTCAACTCAGGGTTTAATTCTATCAGAATTATAAAGTGTTTAGGTTAGTCTGAAAGTTTAGCTTTTTGTACCCTTCATAATTTTTTCTTTCCTGCTTTCCCCTTTCTTTCTCCATAAATGTATATGAGTGAGAGAATGGCATAAAGTTCACCTCTGTTTAGCTTAATTTAATGTTCATCAATATTATTAAGTTTATTAGGTATGTCTGTAAGAATGTTTACAAAGGATGTTCAGATACTCTCTGTTCACTTCTAGCTGGAAACATACCTATCATCAACAGTCAGTGGCATAAACTGAACAAAGGGAGCGAACAATTTACCTTCTGTCTCTTAGCATGCATTGACTGGTAATAGACTGCCACTTTCACTCTAAGAGCTATCACTGAATTTAATTCTAAGCAGATGATTGAAACTAGGTCTTTCTGGTTATCACAAATTGAAGTGTTGAATTTCACAGATTGAAAGAACGTTCTGCTTGATGCATCTGTCACATGAAAATATTCACATCTTTATGGTCAGTGCTTTTCATCCTAAATATTCAGAATAAAGATTCTGACACTGTCCCTCACACTTGAATGCTGGAGGAGGGGGAGAGAAAGGGCATATTTTACGGCCTCTTACTCAAACATAAAAAGCTTTCCATCAGAAACCTATGTAGTTCCTTGTCTAGAATAGGCATGGCTTTCTGGAGTCTGATTTTAGCCTGAAAACTAAAGATCTGAGGTTCCCAGGGGCTCTAAAATTCACACCAAAGTATTGCTAGCTCAGGAAGTCTGTTGTTATTGCTAACAGTAGTAAATTTTTGAAAAGATTGAAAGAAAAAAAAAAACACTTCTTTTCTGAAACAATTTTAAAGTTATTTTTTGTTTCCATGAATTTTGTAATAATTCTTCATTGTTCTATAGTGAAACAAAACATTTAAAATGTTATAATTCCATACCAATACAAATACTCCTAGCTCTTGTCCAGTGAAGTTTTTTAGGCAGCATATGTCGTGGGCAAGAAAATTTTACAGAGAAACTCGCTGCAAATCTAAAAACTGCCTTGTGTGTTCGTATAGTGAAGCACAGGATTGTTTGCTGTTCTCACATCAGTCCTTATTTCCTCAATGTATGTTAACAGGATGTGGTATACGAACTTGGAATTGTAATTTTATTTTGTACCGGAAATCAACCCTTCATTGTTTTTTCACCCTTTTCCAAAGAGCAACATATTTGATGTGTCTCTAGTGCCTAGCAGCAAAATGTGGGAAAGAAAGCTTTGTGTACTCCAAATATCCAAATACATGATTGTCAAATATCTCTTAAAATATATTCATTGATAGGATTTAAATATGCTTAGAAATTTCATTGAAGGGAAACGAAGAATCAGGTGTTTAAAATGACATAGCTCTGCTATTTTAAAATGCAAAGAAAAAAGTGCTGAATTTATTTCATTTTAAAAAGTCTCCAGTTGTCTAAGTTTTAAGCTCTAAGTGTATAATACTCCCGATAGAAAAGGATAATGACAGTCTCTGCCTCTAGCTAATTTACTAGTGTAGATTCAGGAAATCCCTGAAGTTAATTTTATACTAGCTGACTTAGGAAAAAGAAAGTATTAAAACTATAAGGACTATATTGTCCTCCAATATAATACATTTTTAATTTAGAGATCTAAAGGAATAGATGGATATCTAAAGAGATAAAATAGAAAGTTCTCACATTTAGCTGTGTGCAGTATTTTTAAAGCTCAGTTTTCACCAGTTTTGGGGCACAATCAAGTGTTTTGGTGGACAAACAATTTAAAGAATCACAGAATCACAGAATCACCTAGATTGGAAGAGACCTCCAAGATCACCTAGTCCAACCTCTGACCTAATACTAACAAGTCCCCCACTAAACCATATCACTAAGCTCTACATCTAAACGTCTTTTAAAGACCTCCAGGGATGGTGACTCAACCACTTCCCTGGTCAGCCCATTCCAATGCCTAACAACCCTTTTGGAAAAGAAGTTTTTCCTAATATCCAACCTAAACCTCCCCTGGCGCAACTTTAGCCCATTATCCCCTCCCCCCTCCCACCCCTTGCCAAAAAAAAAAAAAAAAAAAAAAAAAAGAACTCACACAACCCCTGAGAATCGGCAACAGAGCTGTTTATTGCTGGGACATCTTGCAGGCAAGCCTGCAGGGTGTCCATCGTGTTTGGTGGCTCCAAGCTAATGCTTATGATGGAGCCTGAGCAACGAGTAGGGGGCTTGCTGGGTACTCCTGCGACGCTGTTGGTGCTCTCAGATGGCAGAGCACAAAGACATGCTGCAGTAGTCCCAGGTCTGTTCTGGCAGAGGTGGATCCACTTCCATCCGTTCCTCCACATCTGGTGGATCCAGCTCCATGGGCTCCACAGTGTTTGGCAGAAAGCTAAGCCAGTCCTTGCCTGGGACTGCCCAAACGGGATGCCTTCTATCAGGAATGTTTTCAGGCCAGGGTGCCAAACCAGGGGGTCGTCCAGTTCCACGCCTCGGTCCCATGCCACTGTTGGCTTGATTTTCATGAATGGGTCCGATGGTGTCGTCTGTTTTACGGCCATTACTGGGTACCGCACTGTGCTCCGGACTATGCTCCCTGCACATGCGCCTCTGCTCCCTGCAGCTGTCTGCCTGACACTCCTGCCTTCGCCCTGTGTCACTGTTGCTCCTATGGTAAGACCCAGGCCCCCTGTCACCGTGTGTTTGAATGGTCATCCTGTTCACCTCATTGTTGCGGTGCCAATGGTACCGCCTGTATGTGTCTGTGGGCTGGGCGCCAGAGGTCCCTTGGGCACTGGTATATCTTGTGCCGCTGATGCCATCTCTCCGCCCACGACACATCTCCTTCTGGTCAGGTGCATTCCTTCTTGGTGCTTCACCGGACTGCGTTGCTGTCCTCGCACACCAAGGAGGGCTGCCGCTTGCCTGGCTGCTTCTAGTTTTCTTCCTGCCACACAAGCTGGCAGTCAGAGGGCCGAGATGCTCAGTGAATGGTGGGCCAGCTGCAGGGGTCCTGTTTTATAGGGCCTGCAGCAAAGGCGGGGCAGCGGTGGCCACTGTGACCTCAGCAAGCCTCTGTGATGGAGAGGCCCATGCATGGCCAAAGGCAGCTGTGTTGGGAGCAGCCTGGAAGATGCCCTCCGTGGACAAGGAGGAGGGTTGGGGGGGGGGGCCTGAGGGCCACTTTTCTGGGGCTGGCTCCCCCTGGCTATTTGGCTTGCCAGAGAGAAAGGCTGCCCCTTGGCCACAGGGACTGCCCTGCACCTCCCATCCTGTGCCCTGGGTTTATTTTTAACACTGGTTTTTAGGCAATTTCATTCTATTCTTTACGGATGTTGTGGTTTAGCCCGGCTGGCAGTCAAACACCACACAGCCGTTCGCTCACACTCCCCCCTCCCTCTCCGGGATGGGGGAGAGAAATGGGAAAGTGAAGCCTGTGAGTTGAGATAAAGACAGTTTATTAAGACAGGGAAAAGAATAACAACAATAATAATAATAATAATAGTATTAATAGTAATAATGTGTACGAAATAAGTGATGCACAATGCAATTGCTCACCACCCGTTGACCGATGCCCAGCCTATCCCCGAGCAGCCGGCCACACCTCCACCCCGGCTAGCCACCCCTATATATTGTTCAGCATGACGTCAGATGGTATGGAATACCCCTTTGGCCAGTTTGGGTCAGCTGTCCTGGGTCTGTCCCCTCCCAGCTTCTGCTGCATCCCTAGCCTGCTCGCTAGCAGGACAGAGAGAGGCTGAAAAGTCCTTGGCTTGGTGTAAGCACTGCTCTACAACAATTAAAACATCAGCATGTTATCAGCGCTGTTCTCATCCTAATCCAAAACATAGCACCCTGCCAGCTACTAGGAGGCAAATTAACTCTGTCCTAACTGAAACCAGGACAGATATCCACCCCTTATTCCATACCATTTATGTCATGCTCAGGTTACACTCTTTCCAATACTTTCTAATTAATCACCATTTTCATCTATGATATATAGCAACCATGGTAGCGGTGACATACAGTGTTATATGATGATTAACATATTATAATTCAACTCATGGGCTATTCTCACCCAGTATTAGGTCCCCTTGAGGTACACACCGGACCTCCCCATTCTCTTGCATTACCCACCAAGTGCATCCAGGTCCCCGAGCAAAAGCAATCCCACGAATGGGCTTGCCTTTTCCTGAGGCGGGAGTAGCCCAGACTGTCTTACCCAGCATGTTTCTTACGTGCACTACAGGAACTTTATCCCCTTCTACAGTGCGTAACAGGTTTGATTGGGCAGGTCCAGCTCGGTTGGCAGATCCTCTAGTATTGACTAACCAGGTGGCCTTTGCCAGATGTGTTTCCCAATTTTTGAATGTCCCAGCACCCATTGCTTTCAGTGTAGTCTTTAACAGTCCATTGTATCGTTCAACTTTCCCGGAGGCTGGTGCATGATAAGGGATGTGATACACCCACTCAATACCATGTTCTTTGGCCCAAGTGTCTATAAGGTTGTTTCGGAAATGAGTCCCATTGTCTGACTCAATTCTTTCTGGGGTGCCATGTCGCCATAGGACTTGCTTTTCAAGGCCCAGGATAGTGTTCCGGGCGGTGGCATGGGGCACAGGATATGTTTCCAGCCATCCGGTGGTTGCTTCCACCATTGTAAGTACGTGGCGCTTGCCGTTGCGGGTTTGGGGGAGTGTGATGTAATCAATCTGCCAGGCCTCTCCATATTTGTATTTCAGCCATCGTCCTCCATACCAGAGAGGCTTTGACCGTTTGGCTTGTTTAATTGCAGCACATGTTTCACAATCATGAATAACCTGTGCTATAGTGTCCATGGTCAGGTCCACCCCTCGGTCACGAGCCCATCTGTATGTTGCATCTCTACCTTGATGGCCTGAGGTGTCATGGGCCCATCGGGCTATAAATAATTCACCTTTATGTTGCCAGTCCAGGTCCACCTGAGCCACTTCAATCTTAGCAGCCTGATCCACCTGCTGGTTGTTTTGATGTTCTTCAGTAGCCCGATTCTTGGGCACATGAGCATCTACATGGCGTACCTTTACAACCAGGTTCTCTACCCGGGCAGCAATATCTTGCCACAATGCAGCAGCCCAGATGGGTTTGCCCCGGCGTTCCCAGTTGTTCTGCTTCCATTGCTGTAGCCACCCCCACAGGGCATTTGCTACCATCCATGAATCAGTATAGAGATAGAGAACTGGCCACTTTTCTCGTTCAGCAATATCTAAGGCCAGCTGAACGGCTTTCACTTCTGCAAACTGACTCGATTCACCTTCTCCCTCAGCAGCTTCTGCAACTCGTCGTGTAGGACTCCATACAGCAGCTTTCCATCTCCGATGCTTTCCCACAATACGACAGGACCCATCAGTGAACAGGGCATATTTCTTCTCATTTTCTGGTAGCTTGTTGTACAGTGGGGCTTCTTCAGCACGGACTACCTCCTCCTCTGACGATATCCCAAAGTACTTGCCTTCTGGCCAGTCCATAATCACTTCCAGGATTCCTGGGCGACTGGGGTTTCCTATTCGAGCCCGCTGAGTAATCAGTGCAACCCACTTGCTCCATGTAGCATCAGTTGCATGATGTGTAGAGGGGACCCTTCCTCTGAACATCCAACCCAGTACCGGCAGTCGGGGTGCCAGGAGGAGCTGCGCTTCAGTACCGACCACTTCCGAAGCAGATCGAACTCCCTCATATGCTGCCAATATCTCCTTTTCGGTTGGAGTATAGCGGGCCTCAGATCCTCGGTATCCCCGACTCCAAAACCCCAGGGGTCGACCTCGAGTTTCCCCAGGTTCTTTCTGCCAGAGGCTCCAGGTGGGGCCATTCTCCCCGGCTGCGGTGTAGAGCACATTCTTTACATCTGGTCCTGTTCGGACTGGCCCAAGGGCTACTGCATGAACTATTTCTTGTTTAATTTGTTCAAAGGCTTGTCGTTGCTCAGGGCCCCATTCAAAAGCATTCTTCTTACGAGTTACTTGGTAGAGCGGGTTTACAATCAGACTGTAATTTGGAATATGCATTCTCCAAAACCCCACGACACCTAGGAAAGTTTGTGTTTCCTTCTTGCTAGTTGGTGGAGACATAGCTGTTATTTTGTTGATCACATCCATTGGAATTTGACGACGTCCATCTTGCCATTTTATTCCTAAAAACTGGATCTCTCGTGCAGGTCCTTTAACTTTATTTTGTTTTATGGCAAAACCGGCCTTCAGAAGGATTTGGACTATTTTCTTCCCTTTCTCAAAAACTTCCTCTGCAGTGTCACCCCACACAATGATGTCATCGATGTACTGCAGGTGTTCAGGAGCCTCCCCCTGCTCCAGCGCAGACTGGATCAGACCATGGCAAATGGTAGGGCTATGTTTCCACCCCTGGGGCAGCCGATTCCAAGTATATTGGACTCCCCTCCAAGTGAAAGCAAACTGTGGCCTGCACTCTGCTGCTAGAGGGATGGAGAAAAATGCATTAGCAATATCAATTGTGGCATACCACTTGGCTGCCTTTGATTCCAGTTCGTACTGGAGTTCTAGCATGTCCGGCACTGCAGCACTCAGTGGTGGCGTGACTTCGTTCAGGCCACGATAGTCCACTGTTAGTCTCCACTCACCATTAGACTTTCGCACTGGCCATATGGGACTATTAAAAGGTGAATGGGTCTTGCTGATCACTCCTTGGCTCTCCAGTTGACGAATTAGCTCATGGATGGGAATCAGGGAGTCTCGGTTGGTGCGATATTGCCGCCGGTGCACAGTTGTGGTAGCGATTGGCACTTGCTGTTCTTCAACCCTCAGCAACCCCACAACAGAAGGGTCCTCTGAGAGACCGGGCAAGGTAGACAACTGTTTAATGTCCTCTGTCTCTAAGGCAGCTATGCCAAAAGCCCAGCGGAACCCTTTTGGGTCCTTGAAATATCCTCTTCTAAGATAGTCTATGCCAAGGATGCACGGAGCATCCGGGCCAGTCACAATATGGTGCTTTTGCCACTCATTTCCGGTTAGACTCACTTCAGCTTCCAATACAGTTAACTGCTGGGATCCCCCTGTCACGCCATAAATACAGATGGGCTCTGGCCCTTTACAGCTGGATGGCATTAGAGTACATTGTGCACCGGTGTCTACTAGAGCCTTATACTTCTGTGCGTCAGACGTGCCAGGCCATCGAATCCACACAGTCCAATAAACTCGGTTGTCCCTTTCCTCCCCCTGGCTGGAGGCAGGGCCCCTCTAGTCCTGGTCAGAATCTTCATTTCTGTGTTTAAAAGACTGCCTGCTAGAAGTTGGAGCAGCAAACTTTTCAGAGAACCCCTTTCTCCCGATTGTTTTCTTTTGCAACTCACGTACCCGTGCCTCTAGGGTCTCAGTAGATTTTCCATCCCATTTTCTCATGTCCTCTCCATGGTCACGTAGGTAAAACCACAGGGTGGTGCGGGGTGTGTACCCACCATATTGTCTTCTTTGCATGGATGCACGTTTACCCCTAATAGCTGAGACGCTGGTTTGTACAGGTGGGGAAGAAAATACACTCTCTTTAAGTTGCTGGACCTCTTCAAAAAGTTTCTCCAAAGTATTCTCTTTTAGTTGGTGGCCACTGGTTTGTTCAGGTGGGGGGGAAGATAAATTCTCTTTAAGTTGGTGGAACTCTTCAGAGAGTTTCTCCACAGCCGAGACGCAGGCCTGTAGGGAAGAGGAGAGATTTCCTTCGTACTCCCGGAGTTGTTTAGCCATGTCACCCACTGTGGGATCTTCACCGTTTTTCCAGGTTATTATTGCCAATGTGCTGGCCCATGTTGATGGTGCATTCCGTACAAACTTCCGCCATATGGGTCGAGTACACTGGACTTCATCTGGATCTGTGGATGTTTGTGCATCGTTTAAGTCCTTATAAATTACTTCCCGTATGGCTAATTCCCTCAGGTACTGAATTCCCTTCTCCATGGTGGTCCACTTGACTGGTACACATACAAGTTCTTCCTTGTAGGGATACCTTCCCTTCACAGCTAACAGGAGACGCCTCCAGAGGCTGTGAGATCGTGCTCCATCTCCAATTGCTTTGTCAATGCTTGCATCTCTAGCAAGGGATCCCAACCGCTTGGCTTCCCTGCCCTCTAATTTCACACCATTGGCTCCAGTGTCCCAGCACCGGAGCAGCCAGGTGACAAGCTGTTCACCTATACAGCGACCAAAATCTTTTCGCACATCTCGTAGCTCACGCTGGTATAGGGTTCGGGTAGTTACTGTTGACTTACTGACATCCTCATCCTCATCTTCATCCTCCTGCACACTTGATGGCCCAGCCTCGTCTTCTCCAGACCCAGACTTAGCAGAAGACTTTCTGCGTTCTAAACGACCTGAGTCTCTATACCACTTTTTCACCTTTTCTACAGGGGCAACTTGCACTGCTACAGCTCGCCTCTCCGACCCAGCCACAGGGTCTGCCACAGGGGTTGGAGTACCCTCTGCAGGGTCAACTTGCACTGCTACAGTTCGTTTCTCCGACCCAGCCACAGGGTCTGCCACAGGGGTTGGAGTACCCTCTGCAGGGTCAACTTGCACTGCTACAGTTCGTTTCTCTGACCCAGCCACAGGGTCTGCCACAGGGGTTGGAGTACCCTCTGCAGGGGCAACTTGCACTGCTACAGTTCGTTTCTCTGACCCAGCCACAGGAGTGGGAATGGCTGCGGGAGCTGGAGCCGGAATGGCTGCGGGAGCTGGAGCCGGGACGGCTGCGGGAGCTGGAACGGCTGCGGGAGCTGGAGCCGGGACAGCTGCGGGAGCTGGAGCCGGAACGGCTGCGGGAGCTGGAATGGCTGCGGGAGCTGGAGCCGGGACAGCTGCAGGAGCTGGAGCCGGGACGGCTGCGGGAGCTGGAGCCGGGACGGCTGCGGGAGCTGGAGCCGGGACGGCTGCGGGAGCTGGAACGGCTGCGGGAGCTGGAACGGCTGCGGGAGCTGGAGCCGGGACAGCTGCAGGAGCTGGAGCCGGGACGGCTGCGGGAGCTGGAGCCGGGACGGCTGCGGGAGCTGGAACGGCTGCGGGAGCTGGAACGGCTGCGGGAGCTGGAGCCGGGACAGCTGCGGGAGCTGGAGCTGGAACGGCTGCGGGAGCTGGATCTGGAGTGGCTGCAGGAGCCGGGACTGGAACGGCCGCAGGGTCTGTCACTAGGTTGATAGTAGCATCAATTGCAGCTCGATAGGCACAAGCCAGACCCCAGCACGCCACAGTGATTTGTGTCACTTTGGAACTGCCAGAGTCATGACACCTTTTTTTCAAGCATTCTACCAGTTTTTTAGGATTTTGCAGTTGTTCAGGGGTGAATGTCCAAAACACTGGAGGTGCCCACTGCCCTAGAAACCTGCCCATATCCTCCCACACTCCCTGCCACTCGCAAATATCCCGCCTCAAGACAGATCTCCGGATGAGATTCCTAAGTAGTTGTTTAACCTTAAACAAAACCTGAAGCGCATTCAGGAGACATAACAACAAGAACATGCTGGTCTGAGTATCCCAAGGATATTCAACATCTTGGAGAGCTACCGTAACTAGCTCGGGGGATAAGAGGGTGGTGAAGGAGGAAGGGAGAGTGAACAGGTAGGAAAAAATATCTTCCCCTGTCCCCTCCAGAGACTGACTCCCTGATGGAAAAAGGCAATAGGTGTAATTGCTAATAGTTTCTGAGATATGGTTTCCGAAGTATAGAGTCGACGACAGTGCTGAGTACAAATACCAGGTTAGAGTCATGACCAGATACTTCATCATTTCATAAGCCATCGTTACACCACACAGTACCATAACAATCTTAAACCAGGGCCCGGAAAGGGTAAACAGCACGACAGGGAGCACATACAGAAAGTAACTTGCTATAAAACTCAATTTGGGAAACAGGCACAGCAGACTTGAGATTAAGGCAATCAACATTGTGACTAGCAACTATTAAGCAGGTCGAATACTTATACCAATTTTAGTTTAACACACTCTGGTCAAATCTGTCGATATCTCAACCCTTCGAGCCCCACGTTGGGCGCCAAATGGGCTGTTGTGGTTTAGCCCGGCTGGCAGTCAAACACCACACAGCCGTTCGCTCACCCTCCCCCCTCCCTCTCCGGGATGGGGGAGAGAAATGGGAAAGTGAAGCCTGTGAGTTGAGATAAAGACAGTTTATTAAGACAGGGAAAAGAATAACAACAATAATAATAATAATAATAGTATTAATAGTAATAATGTGTACGAAATAAGTGATGCACAATGCAATTGCTCACCACCCGTTGACCGATGCCCAGCCTATCCCCGAGCAGCCGGCCACACCTCCACCCCGGCTAGCCACCCCTATATATTGTTCAGCATGACGTCAGATGGTATGGAATACCCCTTTGGCCAGTTTGGGTCAGCTGTCCTGGGTCTGTCCCCTCCCAGCTTCTGCTGCATCCCTAGCCTGCTCGCTAGCAGGACAGAGAGAGGCTGAAAAGTCCTTGGCTTGGTGTAAGCACTGCTCTACAACAATTAAAACATCAGCATGTTATCAGCGCTGTTCTCATCCTAATCCAAAACATAGCACCCTGCCAGCTACTAGGAGGCAAATTAACTCTGTCCTAACTGAAACCAGGACAACGGAGAAGAAAGGTGCTGAATAGATGTCAAAGGTGGGAAGCAGTAAAAGAGACATAACAGCATTCTACCAATTGGTTAAAATATACATTCTATTTTAGCTTCATGACAGCAATCTGTTAAAAATACAGAGGTTTATGTTGTACTGCAAGATAGAGGATAGAGAAAACCTTACTGAGGTCAACCCTGTGCAGCTAGACTAGGCTGAGACATTGGAAGTGGGTGGTGGGTTTTGACTTCCCTGTGTTTGATGGGGTGGGTGTTGTTTGTATGGCTGTCATTCCATGATCATGTGTCTTTGGTGTACATCTACCAGGCAGTTTTTCAGTGCAGCCTGTATCTGTGGCAGGTGTGTGAGTCTGTTGACACTTCAGCTGAATTATCCTGAGAGAACAGTGTGTTTCTGGGTGTCTGTGTCAGGTTGCCACTGCTGTGTGCACTGGATGCCACCCACTGCCCATTCTTCCCAAACTGCGGTGGCTGGAATAGCAGCACCTCAGGCACTGCCGGATTACATATGTTGTTTTCATGTCTCTGCATGGACGCAACCAAACTTCTCATAGAAGAAAACTGCTTCAGAGTCCATTATTAACCCTGGTCTTGCTGCAGGTGTGCTTCAAAGCCTTGTTCTTGGTCTTGTCCCCATTTTGGCCCTTGCTCATCTTTAATGGTGGGTGGTTCTCACGCTTTGGAAAGCAGGGGCTTGATACGGGACTGGTAAAAGTATTTTGATCACATCAGCACTTCTACTTGATTTGTGATGACGAGAGAGGTGGTTAAATTGTGATTAAGAATCATGAAAAATGGTGGATTGCAGGATCACTTTGGTGCAAAGATGTGAAGTACTGAGCTTCTGTGGGCATAATATAAATGTTGTCCTGGCTCATTTCCTAGGATAGATGTAAATGGTTCCTCTTCAGCAACTTTTAGAAGATCACCCAAAGATATGTTGATGCAATTTTACCCAAGTCACGATATGTCCACAGCGATGTATTTGTACAGTGGTAGTATGTTAGCTGGTAGTGTTGCTGTCTTGTTAGATAGGCAAAGAGTTACTTCTTCCAGTAAGTGAACATCTCCAATTTTTTATCGTGTTTACTAGTCCAGAACACATCTTTCAAAGAGAGACTTATTCATAGATCACAACCATTGCAATACTAAAGTCAACATGTTAAAATAAGGATAGGAGTGTTTTATCTGTGGGCTAAAATACTCTGTGGGCTTTGAAGCAAAAATACATGGTACTACGAAAAAATTATGCTGAGTGGTTACTACACCAGATACTAAAAACAAATGGCAAATATTCCCTGTTACTGGCCTTCAGAGAAAGTATTCAGCACAGAGCTGTTCTGAGAGGATTTTAGTGTGGTAAAAAATCTTGGCCACTTGGCTTAGATGTGCTCACTTTAGTGGCTGTACATTGAAGCATTGATTCCTAGCATTACTAGCCTTGATGAGCAGGTTGAACAGCAAAAGTGGTGTCTAAGAGTGCCAAGATAAGAGGTTAGGAGGAAATTCTTCACTCAGAGGGTGGTGAGACACTGTAACAGGTTGCTCAGAGACCTTGTGGATGTCCCATCCCTGGAGGTGTTCAAGACCAGGTTGGAAGAGGCCCTGAGCAACCTGGTCTAGTGGAATGTGTCCCTACCCATGGCAGGAGAGTTGGGACTGGGTGATCCTTAAAGTCGCTTCCAATCTGAACCATTCTATGATTCTATGGTGCTATGAAGATCTAGTGACGCTGTTACTGGAAAATGTCTTTATTATTGATCTTCAGAAAATATAATTAAAAAAATAAATTTGTGATTTCATATTCTTAAAACCATCCTGGATATTAAAATTTTCTAGGTGTGAGTTTAAAGGATTAGAAAGAAGCTCACTCATGAACTCAATGGAAATAAGGTTTCCAATAACAGAGGGCCCATTAATATAGTAAAAACATAAGGTGCTCTTGTCCAAGTTAATACGGTCAGACTAGAAATAATCTATGCAGTGAGGCATGTAGCTGTGAAGCAACTTACTTAGATGTAGTCAGTGATCCACATGACAAAGTTTGTAAATTAAAATCGGGCGTCTCTTAAAAACAGACATACTAATTCTGAGGAAATCACTTTGAAGACCTACGGTGGTAAGCAGGAGGGCAAAGTAATTTACCCTAACACTCCCTGTTAGCCATTAGATTAGCGGTTGCACCTTTCATTAAAAGACAGACAAAAACCATCATTTTCTGATGTTTCCAGCAGTTGCTATTTTGTACTTGACAAAGAGATGAGAAAACCAGTTAAGCATGCCAGAAGAAATGGAAAATTAAAACTTTGGATTTCATGAACAGACACAACTCTGCAGAGTGTTAATAAATTGCTTCAACTTATGTGGTGACTTGAAATGAAGGGGTTGGATGACTTTTATGGATATACTTGGATGTGCCTCTCTACCTTTTAGAATGATTATTTCAGAATCAGACATCTTTCTGGTATCAATATGAAATCCGCTACAGAGATCATCTATAGTGACAAATCCTTTTGGCAGCCAAAGTGCTATTTGGCTGTCTAGGAATCAGCCTCAGAATCAGCCTGTGGATGTGGCCATAGACAAATGCTCCTCAATTCCCAGTGCTGATGTCATTTAGTATGCATTTTACCCAGCATTGTTTCTGAAAAACAATCCTAACCCATTTTAGCTGCTCATTCTTGTGCCAGCCCCTACAATGAGTCAACCACAGACATTTTTTTGTGATGAAGCAGTGAACCATATGGGAAATCAAAGCTGTCTGAAAATTTTTTTCCTCAAAATTGATGTTGATGCAAAGTAGGAAGTGATCTATGGACAGGCATGAGATTGTCAGTGAAATAGGAGAAATATTCTCTTTTTCTTTCCTTTTGGACACTGGGTTTATATTTATATTAAATCAAAAAGAGACCTAATGACTGCTTTATTAAAAGTGAACATCTAAGGCTATGTGCTTCTTTTGATTTTACTATACAGTGATGAAAAAGAATAAGCATCAGTCACTTGGATGTAGGTTTCTGTCTTGGCTTTGCTAGTATCTGAAAAGCATGTAAAGATGCAGGAGAAATGTTTTGGTATATACATACCATGACTTATTGCAAATGGTATGCCTTAATCAGTGTAGCTGAGGAGAAGATACAATCAAAAAAATGAATTTGAGTTATGATGTGATTTGAGCAATCCTTCTAATAAAATGCACTTCTTCATTAAAATTAAGGAAAACTAGTTTGCAACTTCTAAGAAATATATAACGTATTTCTGTACCAGGTTGTCATAATGCCAATAAAGTAGTGGATATATAAGGAAGAAATTCTCATATAAATTTATTTTCTAAAACGTAATTCCTGCAGATATGGTGAATTACAAATGGACTTTTAACAGCAGAAACCACACTAGTCCTCTTTGCATTAATAAGGTAGTGGTCAAGCTTTTATTTTTTTCCTGCTAAGGGCTTGTTGGTGGATTTTTTTTAATTTATTTTATTTTGTTGTCCTACCAAGAATAAATAAAAGGTTTTGTCTCTTTTAATTTTTCTTTAACTTTCAGTTTGTGTTCTTTCTGTCTAAAATCAACCAGAAAAATAAATAAATTAAAAAAAAAAAAAAGCCATAAGAATATCTGGGACTTATTTGCTTTCTTTATGATATATAAAGTAGTGTGCTATGGCTTTTTAAAATACTTCAGTACACGCCACCTTGTCATCCCCTTATAGATTCTGACAATTGAATTACTAGTGAAAAAGTAACCTCCCCAAAAATGGGAATAGCTATCGACAGAGTAATTATTTGACTGAAATTTAGTTAAACATATCACAGAATCATAGAATATCCGATTTGGAAAGGACCCACAAGGATCTTCCAACTCCTGGATCCCTAAAGGACCACCAAAAAAAAAAAAATCACGTGTCTGAGAGCATTCTCCAAATGCTTCTTGAACTCTGGCAGGCTTGGTGCTGTGACCTCTTCTCTGGGGAGCCTGTTTTAGTGCCCAACCACCCGCTTGGTGAAAAGCCTTTTCCTGATAATCCAGCCTGAACCTCCCCTATCACAGCTTCAAGCCATTCCCTCAGATTCTGTCACTGTCCTGAGAGCAGAGCTCAGTGCCTGCCACTCTGCTCTCCCTTGTGAGGAAGTTGTAGACCGCAATGAGGTCTTCCCTGTCTCCTCCAGGATAAACAAACCAAGTGACTTCAGCTGCTCCTCATCCATCTGCCCCTCTAGACCCTTCACCATCTTTGTTGCCCTTCATTTGGACACTCTATAATAGTTTTATGTCCGTCTTATACTGTGGTGCTCAAAACTGCACACAGTACCCAAAACTGCACACACTCAAGGTGGACCTGCACCAGCACAGAGCAGAATGGGACAAACCCTTCCCTCACCTGGCTGGCAATGCCATGCCTGATGCACCCCAGGGTATGGTTGGCCTTCTTGGCTGCCACTGCTGGCTCACGTTCAGCTTGCTGTCAGTTAAACACCCCTCAGATCCCTTTCTGCAGGGCTGCTCTTCAGCATCTTGTCTGTACATATAACCAGGATTGCCCCTTCCCAGGAAGGGAAGCGGTAATATCAGCAATAATTACTGAACAATTTGTGCTGGAGACTCAACCAATAAAGATTCAGTGCTCCCGCGCTTTTTGACAAAAAGTCAAAGTAAAAAAAGTATCATGGTTCAAAACAGAAATTGTGAGGCTCTTCCAAGAACTGATATGGGATGCCTTGTGTGCTTACCTGCATTGCAGTGATAACTGATTGGAGTCATTGGTTACCAGTCCATGCAGGAAAACTTGTGTAGGTCCCCAGGCCTACATAGTCCAAATTGTGACGATGCGTTCATTTCCATACTTGAAATTTTTGCAACCTCATTCATAATATGTTATTGGGAAATTAAAACAAACTGAATATCATCCTGAATACCTCAGAGTGTGATTATTTATTTTTATTTTTGTGGTGACCTGATTTTTAAATACAAGAGTAGTATTTCAAGAGTATGTCTAACTTGCAAACGTAATAATTATACACTTCTTGGAGACTAGCTGTACTATTTGAAACTGTGTTTTTCAGAAACTGGGAAAACAGTCTTGCTGAAAGGACCATTTTCTTACAATATTGCAAAACACCATTCTAATCAGAAAAATCTTTTGTGAGAATATGGTGAATAACGTATTCTCATGAAAATGTGAGGAGAAGGGTATTATTATCTTAGTGGCAGGATGAGATACTATTAGAAAAATAAGAATGCAGTCTTCATCTGAATGCCAATAGTTAACATTGGCTTCGTCTTAAAGCACATATATTTACATTTTGTTTTGTTATCATTTATATTTGAATTTTTCACTGTGGTATACAAGCCAAGTATGACAGTGTCCACTGCAAAGGTACACAATGTGTCAGATTCTGTTTTAGTAGGTAGTTATAGTCCAGCACAATTTGAGGTCAATTCTGATCACGTTCACGCTTCAGAGTAAATCTACTAAAACTGTTTCCCATTCCTTCATGTGGGAGACATACATGTGTTTTCATACACTATTTTGAAAGACCTGCTCTGTAGTTTTCTCATAAACAGCTGATAGAGTCTGAATTGCACTGCTGAGGCAGAAGTAGTGTTAAGGAAAAAGTTGAAACAGCACAATAAATTTGATAAGCAAAACTTCATATAAACTTAAGGCTCAACAAATAAATTTTGTAGCGTTAATGCATTTTACAAGCGTTGTTCATTTTCTCCCTCTTCTTTATCCTGATACTTGCTCCAGCTGTACAAAGACATATTTTTCAGTCACTTCTTTTATGGCTGCGGGAACAAGAAATAAAGTTGTAAAGAAATTACAAATGACTCATTGATTTCTGGAAAGAATAATTGCAACATAACAAGCTTCAGTGGTGCTCTAACAATTTGAACTAAGAAGCTGAGGCGGGGAAACTATTAGAAAAGCATTTGTATATACTAGTACCTCTTTTAACAGGTTTGTATCACTATCATTCATTAACCATACATGTAGGGGATTAATTATTTCTCTCTCAGACATGCAGTGAGTCTTAAATCATGTTCAAGTGAATACTTCATGAGCTTTCAGCAACTGCGTTTTGTATGGCATGTTTTCAAAGAAAATTTGGGCTAGTATAGAAGTCCTAAAATGTCAGAAATAAAAAGCAGAAATTATTTATTTATTTAATAGTGCCAGAAGATTCTGCAACACAAAATAAAAATTAGAACATATTATGTGTTGGAAGGTGTTGTACTGTTGTACTGGTTTGTGTTTGATAGAGAATTGCCGATTAGATTGTACCACTCTTGTTCTTCTCTTACTGACTAGAAAATGTCTGACCTGTTCTGATTCCACTGCCTATGCTTGTAAGTAATTTCATCCCTCATCTGATTTGACCTGTGGGTTTGTGCTTTGGTAGTCAGCTGTTACCCATGTATCCTACTGTTGCATTGTGTAGAAACTGGTAAACAGGAATGGGTGTACTGCTCCACTCTTGGACTTTACCCAGATTGGGCATACCTGGGACACAGACTTGGCCTAGAGAACCCTGAGTGCTCCTAGAGTCCCACATTTAGATGGGCTGAGTAACCACAGTAGAACCTATGTTGGACTAGCTTTTGCTGTTCTTGGATTACGTAACCATAGAATAGCTTGAGTTGGAAAGGACCTTAAGGATCACCTAGTTCCAATCCCCCTGTGTGGGCAGGGGTGTCACCTACTAGATCAGGTTACTCAAAGCGCCATCCAACCTGGCCTTGAACACTTCCAGGGATGGGGCATCCACAGCTTCTCTGGGCAACCTGTTCCAGTGCCTTACCAACCTCTGAGTGAAGAAGGCTGAAAGGCTGTTTTAAGGCATCCCCAAGCCTTCTCTTCACCAGGCTGAAGTTCCCCTGCTCTCTCAGCCTTTCTTCAGATGAGAAGTGCTCCAGACCTCTGATCATCTTTGTGTCCCTCCTCAGTACCCACTCTAACAGCTCCACATCCTTCTTGTTCTGAGGGCACAAGACCTGGAAGCTGCACTTCATGGTTCATGGGGGGCCTCACAAGGTCAGAGCAGAGAGGGGACAATCACATCCCTCGACCTGCTGGCCTCTCCTCTGTTGATGTAGCCTAGGATGCAGTTGGCCTTCCGGGCTGCAAGCACACCCTGCTGGCTCATGTTGAGCTTTTTGTGCACCAGAACCCCGAAGTCCTTCTCTGCAGGTCTGCTCTCAATGAGTTCTTCTCCCAGCCTGTGCTCATGTCCAGGATTGCCCCAACCCAGCTGCAGCACCTTACACATGGACTTGAACCTCAGTAGGTTCGCAAGGGGCCACTTCACAAGCTTGTGTACATAACATTTTATTTTTTAAATACCATTGAATCTAAGGTAAAGAGGGGTTTCTGAGTCTGTTCCAAAGAATAAAATTTGAATGGTAATTAGGAAAAATGAAGTAGAAACATGAGTGAAATCTCATAAGCACTTGTAATGCTTGAAATGTAAATTATGTACCACTCCAGGAGCCTAGATTCTGTGGATTCTGTGTTTAATAGTGTTGTCAAGCCACTTTTTTTTTTTTTTTTTTTTTTTTTTTTTGGGGGGGGGTGGGGGGGCATGGGGGGGGGTGGGATAGCTGGGGAGTGAATCCTGTATTCTTCCGTTAGGATTTAGGGAGAAACTAAAATCAAGCCATAATACTGATAGAGGTTTTCTGCTTATCAGACAAACAGTTTATTCTGGATCTGTTTTCAAAATATATCACATGAGCAAAATCAAGAAAACTGTTTATTCGTGTATTAATTTCACATAGTTATATTTTTCACTTAATGTTACTTAATATTTAAAATACTAAGATAAAAGAATATAAAGCACAAGAAATAAGATTTTCTCAGAAACTTTCAGCCTTCTTTTGGTTTGATTATGAAATTATGTAATGTATCCTCATATCCTATACACTCTTATTTGTGGTGCAATAACAAAGGACCTTCAAAACTACAGCTGCTTCTTCCCTTTCTGAAGAAGGGATCTGACATCAAATTTGCTTTAAAATTTCTCGGTATGTGTCTGACTGATCATCACCAGGTGATACACAAATCTCCTAAGTATGAGCAAAACAAAACTTGTGATACTGGGTTGCAGTCAAATGCAGTTAAGTGCTGGAGAAGATGCTACAGTAGAAACTAAGTTTATAAATGGTATTATATCGCTGCTGTAGTTAGTCAGTGTAGATGTAATACGTGGGTGGAGAAATTAATAATGAATATAGTCTTCCTCACTGTTTTTTCAAAGGCTGGTAGCAAATGAGAGTGTGAACACCTGGAGTCAACATGCAACCACGTAGAAAAAGAGTGTAAGTAGCAGTGAGAGCTGAAGGAATGGTGAGGAAGAGTCCAAGAGATGGGTGGGAAGAAGCACATTTTTCCTGTCCTTTTTCCCAAGAGGGTACTGACAAAGGCAAGATCTCAGCCATTTGCTGTACAGAGCAGCTCATGTACCAAAGGCTGGAACTGGGATTTAGTGGTTCATTTTACTGCTTGGTTTCTTGGTTTGGATCCAATTTATTGCAGTAACTTGTTTATCACTAACCATCTGTTTCATGTTATGTACAACAATGAAAAGTTTATTTGTCCTCTTTGGAGAACTTTTTGGTCATTTCTCATTACTTATTCATACCTTTCTAAACCCAAGAACCCAAGAGCTTACAGTGTGCCAAAGACTTGAGTTATCAAAAACAATAAAAAAAAAAAAAAAGAGAATTTTTGCCTACTCACTTTTCATCATTTTTTCTTACTGTCAGAGAGTGATTTGGCAGCCTGAAATGTACAGGTGCTGCATTCATTTTACATTAGAAGCTTTTCTCAACATGTACAGTAGCAGGCATTTTGGCATAATAGTGAAATTTTAAATGTGTTTTCTTTTCCCCAGCTATTATGGCATGCCTGTGTTTATATTCAAGCAAATATTTAAATGCAAGCAAAATATTAGATAAGTAGGGAAAATATTTTATTGGTCAAGAGACCTTTCCTGGTTCATCACTTTAGAATACTCCTTTAATAATTCATTTATAAAAGCCAAAACTTCAGCTTGAATAGAACTTGCTACTGTTTCAAACATGAAAAATTTAAAATAATCTCATTTGTAAGCACTTTATTTTGTGTATGTCTGTACACAACGTTGTTGTAACAAGAAAGTACAAATTTTTCTGTTATTTTTTGATTTTTTAAAGACACAACACTTTACTGGGTAATTGTGATTTGAGTTTCTTTAATACCTGTCAAAGGTTCTTAAGGGTCCATTGTCTGGACCTAGGGCATTGCCAAGAGTTACAGTTGTTGAGAGGATGCTCTTTGCAACATAGTGCCACACAAAACAGCAGAAAGTTGTTTTCTAGCCCTCCCAAAAGCTCCAAACCTTGATGTACAGCACAGAAACAGAGTGGACTAAAGAAACCAAATGGCCGAATGACCATTGTTAAAATCAAGCCATGACTTTGCAGGGCTGAAAAGCCCTCCTTTGGATAGGATGAATAAGAAAGATAAAGAGGCCAGGAAAAGAATGACTCCCAGTGAAGTGGGAGGTTGAGGGAGGGGTAGAGGTGAAGAACAGTAGGTGAATGAGGTATACAGAAGGAGAAAGCCCAGCTAGAGGGTATTCTGATAGCTTCATCAATGTCTGACATCCCAGTTTAGGTTAGTTTTACAAGTGATATGCAAGTGGCTTCTTCACAAAATTTCTTTCCTGAAGGACACTTTGTATGTGGGATGACAAAGTATCATTTGTTGTTTTTCTTTTGAACACATAAGGAATGGGCAGAGAACATTTGCTTTAGCAAATGAAGCACAGCTTCATACGTTTGCTGTTGTTTTTTGTTTGTTTGTTTGTATGCCTACAATACCTGTAAGTCCATGTGGCTGACTGGAAAATTTTTCTTCTGAGTTTTTGTGACAAATAGAATGATAGGATGATAGAATGATAGAATGATTATAGATAGAATGATAGAATGATTATGTTGCTATATTTCTGGTAATAATCCATTGCTGGAATTTCAAATAAGAGAAGTGTAGCATAGAATAGGTAACCTTTGTAAAAAGCCATAGATGTGGTCCTGGGAGAAAATGGAAATTACAGGAGAACTACAGTTGCATCTTACAGAACATGACAGTTAAGAGGAAATTGCATTGAAATGTCGTTTTAAATAGCTTAGACAGAAATTAACCCTCTGAACAGACAAGGCCAAAACCATCCATAGAGCCAGTAGCTATATTAGTTGCATCAGGGATAAATCTGGTCCACTGTCCTGATGATAGGATATGGAGCTTGAAAAGGGCGTGAAAAAAAGATGAATTGGAAACAGATGTCAGAAAACATTTTTAGAATCATGCATTTATGAAGTAGCTACTGGGCAAAACAGTTGATGGAAAACACAAGGGGACAAGAAGCAGGGGGGCTGGGAGGGGGGGCTGGCAGGGAGAGAAATTTGGTATCTCTCAGTAGCTTCTTCAGATTAAAAAAAAAATATATGCAGGTGCAGTCTGATATCCCTAATAGTTCTTTCTATTCACTGCCACGTTGAAGTGTAAATTGGCAAAATTGAAACCCATTCAATAATTTTTCTTAAAGTCTTGCTTTGTGTATCAGTCGAATTACAGCAATTACTTACAACATTGAGCATGTGCCAGGTTATTAAGATTATGGAAGTCATTTCATAACCACTTATTGTAACTGCAGTTTGAAGAAGACTGTGCTCAGAGGACTTCAGGGAAACTAACTGCTTACCTAGCATACCAGGCCAAAGCAAGCCTCCAATGCCAGGAGACAGGTTATAGGATTATTTCTAAGGTGTACTTACCAACGACTACAGTCAATAATGCATCTCATATTGATACTTCCTAACACACAGCCATCAGAAGAGTGGTATAAATGGGTATCCAGCTTTTGAGTCATAGGTATGAATTGAACATTCAACTCTGTATGTATTGTGGAACTTTCCACAGGCAAACAGTGAAAAAAAAAAAAAAAAAAAAAAAAAAAGAAAACAGCAGGAGGAACCTTACTGCCTTGAGGAGATCTTCCTTGCCTTCATGGAAGACAGTCTGTATAGCATATGTGCCTTCCTGAGCACATGAATCTGTAGAACACACATCTGCGTATATGTGAAGACATGTTATATTCCTTGGGAAATTATAGATGTGGAAAGAGTAGGTTTTAATTTACACGCACAACACACGTATAAAGCATAGGTGTGCCTTAAAAGGCAAAGGAGGATTTTTTTGAGAGAACCTCTGCACCACGTGCTCAGATGTTGCAGTGATATATAGCAGATTCTGCAGAACGGTTACATGCATTTTATACCTGTATTTCTAGAGATCTGCTAGAAGCAAGGCTAAGTGACATTACTATCTGTTCAGCTACTGTTCTATTTTGAGGGTCTAATGGTAAGACACAGGAATTTGTTCAGTTATTTCTCGTTTTCACGTTGGTTTGAGTGCTTTCTTTCATACTAACCTGTATAGGCTGTACTGTCTGTAAACATTACACTCCACTTCTTGCAGTGGTTTCTTACCAGTTAATCACCAGTTAAACCACCACAAGCTCTCCTTTTCATCCTTTTTTTAAATTTATTTTTTAAAATTACTTTATTCTCTGACTTTCAATTTTGGGCCATTCTGGATAAATAATCTTTTTCCAAGATGACCCAGATTGTCCAAAATAGGACTGAGACTCCATCTATATTTGAGGCTATGTACTGTCTATGGTGAGAAGACATGAAATTATTTTTTAAATATATTTTTTATATAATGCTTCTAATTTGCATCTGACTCTAGACTTAAAATCACATTAGCTGTATACAAATCTTATACCATTTAAATAATTTTATAATAATCTAGTAGAAAGGTAAGCAATCACAAAGATTCATCAGGCATTTTCTACAGGGAAAAAAAACTTCAGAATGATGTATTGATCCTAAGGTTCTTTCATAGTGCCAGTGACCAGATGTATGAATGTATCACATGTATTCTCAGGTTTATATTTAGTGGCAGCTCCATCCGTGTAAAAATTAGGAGTACAAATCCCTGGGAAACTGAAACTTAGACAGTTCCATGGTGTTTTGAAAAACTCTGTGTTAACAGGCAAACATATAAACTTAACAGGAGCTGCTTGTCTGCTTAGCTGGTTGGACTTAACATTTGAAAGCTACTTGCAAGACTGCTGTAAGCACAAAATATGTATCAGATAACGAAGAATGCAATTTGGTTGAGCTGAGATTTCTACTTTTCATTAGACAGAGAAAATTACATTTCGATAATTAAAATAGCACAACTGACAACATTCAGTGAAATAACACGCATGATTTGAATTTTTCAAAGCTGTAAATATTCTGGGAGTAAAATCCTGCTGCTTTTTGCACTTCCAGAGGAAATAAGGCCAAAAATGCCAGATGTTCTGTGTTTGTATTTGTGTCACTTTTCCAACATGCTATCCCAGCTTTGATGATCCTGAAGAAAACTGTCCCTTCTTACCTATGAAACTTTAGGCATCTACTGTTACCATTGTTTGGTGTTCTTCCCAGAAAGAGAAACTTATTCTGGAATTTTGTTATGGGGCTACTGTTCACTGCTTTATTTGTTTTCCCCAAAAATACCTCTCAAGAAAGAACTGTGAAGAGTATTAATGTTTCCTTTTTTACAATGGATTCATACTACTAAAATGCAAATACTCACAGGTATAATCACGGATTCTATGTTTTAGACATAGGTGAAACCTTATGTCAAATAAATCAGATGAATATTTTACAAAGATGACAGTATTATTTGCTTTTTTAAGTTTAATTGATTGAAGGGAAGTTGTTTGTTTTGTTGTGTTTGTTGTGTTTTTTGTTTTTTGTTTTTTTTTTTTTTTTTCCTGGAAATTGCTATGTAGCAATATATAAAAACAATGTGCCAGGTTGGAAGCTGATAAATTAATCCATAATTATTTTGTTGTTGTTGCTGGTGGTGGTTTTGTTTTTGTTTTCGAAAATATTACACACCTAAATGTGCAACCATAATGGAATTGCAGTTGACCCACCATTAATCATACTAAAAATATAATTTAATTATATAATAATTGCAATTTCAAATCTACATGCTAGTCTATGTGCCATAAGTAATATTTTATATTCACTCTGCTTGGAAGTAAATGTTGCCCAAGGTTTGAAGCTTCAAATAACTGTGCCCTGCTATTTTTAATCACACTTTGGACAGAGAGGTTAATGACTGTCTTTCATTGTGAAGGTCCCTTCCACTGCAGAGTCTGCCATAAGTTTTAAGCAGTTGCCTTTATGTTAGATAGCTCAGCCTGTAGTTCAAGGCAACCTGTTTATTATAAACCTGTAACCACATTCAGCACTGGCAGAGGCAGGCAAATTTCACAAGAGTAAGCATGACCATTTATATGAATGGTGGTTTTGGTCCATTAAAATTTGGTCCATGAGACCTTCAGCTTCCCAAAAAAACAAGTTCCATAGCTCTCTTACTATATGATGGAAAAGTCTCTTTGAGCTCTCAAAGATTAATTACTGCATTTTTCCTCAAGTTATGGTACATCTTATCAGTTGTTCACTAAAACTGTTCTAAAAAAGGTGTTGCTTTTAAATATTTTTTTATGCATACTTTTTTTTTTTCTTTTTTAATTTCAGAGGCTTAATATAAAACTTTCCTCTGCCAGATCTAGAAACGACAATGAATCCTATTCAAAATTGTACTGTTGGGCAATATTTAATCTTCAGTAGAGCAAAACACTAAAAAAATTGCATTTTTACAGTTGCAGTGAAGATAAAGAACAACATCAGAAGAACATAAATAAACTGATTATTCCATTCTGTTTGTGACAGAAGTCTCAGTGTACAATTTTTAAAACCTAGGGTTTCTCAAGGACAGTTATTCACTTATATTTTGAAAATGCATGTATTCATTATAGGCTCTGTATGGAAAAGCTTACATAATAATTAGGAAAAGGGGACCAAATTTTACTGTTGAGGAGTGTGGTAGTAAGGTTTTTAAATATTTTGTATAATAAATTAAGTATTTATTGAAACTAGCTACCTTCAAGTAACATATTTCAAAATATTTGTGACAACGCATTTGAAATGTGAATATTAAAGTTTTTGCTACGCTGTCTGTTTTAACAGAAAGATTTCCTAAACAGAGATGTCAAAGTGAATAATCTTTTCCTGTTTAAAGAAAACCTCAAACCTGCAGCATAGTTCCTAAATTTGAAGCACAGAAGTTTGCAAGTATCTCATGAAACTCCATTAAGGGTTCTGCACTCTGTATTTCGCCATAAAGTCATTGGGCAGTGAGCTCTTCCTAGGATCTGGCGTCTAACAGCAAATGCATAAGGTGACCTGCTGCTTTTTCCTGACAAAAATTATTTTGGCAGTTCTGTGATGGATTCTTCTCCAAAATAAAATGACTTACCAAGTGGTAATACACAAAAATTGGTGGTGATAAAGGGGATAGACTTACACCACAGAAATTTCCAAGAACAGTTTCAGGAACAACTTTCTATTTAAAGCTGTACATAAATTGCTAGGAAATAATATTGTGATATTGTGAAGAAAACTATTTTTGCCGTATTTTTGTTATGGAATATGTTTCTGCTTGCAAAGATAACTTCTGCTTGTGGTTATTTGCTTTTTTTTTTTTTTTTTTCCTCTAAACCCAAATTAAGTATTTATGTTTAAATTCATAACCCAAGGAAGAAGAAAATTTCCATAAAAGGGAAGGAGAACAGCATAGTGAGCTGTGGATAGACAAACCGTGGAGGATGGGTAGAAAATATCCCCCTCCCCCTCTCCCTTCCCCTCCCCCTTCATACTATGTTCAAAATCCTTTTTTTTTTTTTTTTTTTGGGTGGGGGAGGGGGGGGAAGAGAGTAGACTCAGGAAGTTTGTTTCAGATTGCTTTTTCAATTCATTCTTTTATTTTGTAATTACTGAGTTAATGATATCCAGACATCTGAAGATTTTGAAGAGATATTTAGTCAAGCATCAGAAAACATAAGTATTTATTGGTATTTCTTATGCTGAGTGCTTGTAAGCACTAGAGGTAGATGCTCAGAGTGCTGTGTGTTATAGATCCCTGGAAAAATTAAAAACTCTTTGGGACAAGGCCCAGAGCAACCTGGTCTAAGTGTAAAGTCTGCTTTGCTTTGGGTTGGAATCCACCGGACTCTTTCCAGTTATGGTTTTCTGTGATTTTATTATCTCAAATTGTTGGCTGGATGTAACTAAAATGATCTGAAGAAATTGGCTTAGAAAGTTACTGCTTATACAGCATCCATCAACATGTGGAGTTTTACTAGACAAATACTGATAAAAATATGTAGCTTAATCATGAAATTGTCTACAGAAGACATAAGGTTGAGATTGTTAATATTTAATTTCTAAACCATGTGTTAAGCCCGGTTGTGCTCAGAGTGAAAGGTAGGTATTAATGCATATTTAGGCCTTGAGCTAGTTCAGATTTAGCAATCTGGAGAAAGCTATATTAGAATTCTCTCATGCATGCAGTCGTTCTGGATGGTTTGATTTTCACTTTCTTGAGTTACTTGAAAAGTGGAAAGTATTATATTTCTGTGAGTCTGAATTTGTCAGAATTCATGGTAACGTAGTAATAGGACAAGAAGTAACGCTTTTAAACTGAAAAAGGGTAGATTTAGATTAGATATTATGAAAAAATCTTTACTCTGAGGGTGGTGAGGCACTGGAACAGGTTGCCCAGAGAAGCTGTGGATGCCCCATCCCTGGGGGTGTTCAAGGCCAGGCTGGATGGGGGTTTGGGCAAACTGGTCTAGTGGGAGGTGTCCCAGCCCATGGCAGGGTAGGCTGCAACTGTATGGTCTTTAAGGTCCCTTCCAATCCAACCATTCAATGATTCTATGAATTTCCCTCATTGCAGACTATTTCAGTCATTCTTAACACTGAGCGTTATCTGAAGTCAAGTTTAGCACAATTCTTTTTCCTGCTCTAAGGATATCTGATCTAAGTGTATGTCTGTTCCTTCAGGCAGTTCACTGAATTTTTTCCTTCGTTGACTCAGTCCTCCCATCACCAAGTACATTCTTAATTTTATTGTTTCGTCAATTGAAATGAAGAACACTGTACTGCTATATCATTTGCACCATATGTGCTGTTGTTTACAGTTTGAGCAGAGAGTATAACCATCAGAATTTTCATTAGTTTTAGTTAATTACATTATCAGTGGTATTATAATTTAACATTCATTTATTTCCTTGAGTTTTACCACACAATAGTATCTTCAAGCATAATCGTGCCTTTCTTTCCATTCCTTAACACATAGGCATAAAAATGTGTATTCTGTTACTCCAGTATTGGTAGATGTTTACAGTGTACTGTCCCATTGAATGCAGAACATCAGTAATGTAATGAGTTAGTGATTGGGATATGGGTACTACTTAGGAAGTAACTTGTTCTAAAGGGTACCTTTTTTTTTTTTTTTTCTTTCTGGATTACATTTTTGCCAATAAGAAACATTTCCTTTTCTGAGATTACTAATAAAAGTTGGACAGATTATATTTTTGTCATATCAGTCATCAAGTTTAGAGTAAAATGTCATGTGTCCATTTAAAAACAAACAAGCAAACAAACAAAAACAACAGACCTTTGTATCTGTCTATGTTGGAAACTTGTGGAGCAAATAAAGTCACATTTTAGCTGGTGACTTCTGAGTTCATTTGTTTCAGTAGCAATTAAACATTTTTCAAAAATGTTGGACATTTATAATTCCTTTCCAAATACTGCCACTGCTTTCCAGTAGCACCAGCGAATATTGTTGTCTTGAATACCACAAGCAAAAGAACAATATGGAGATTCTATGTGTTCTTTTTACAGGTTGAAATTACAGTAATTTCATTTCTAAAATAATAGCAGATGCCATAGGTATATCCTGTGGGATAATTTTTCATGAAAGTATTCATTTACTTTCCAGTCTTATTTGCCTTGCAGAGTGAAAAACACAAGCGCATAAGATAATCCCAAAGCCAGAACATAAAATGCTCAGGTTAGATAAAAGGTTGTGAGTTGTGAATTAATGACTATAAACAGCAGCTCAGGTTCTTTACATATACAGATGACAGCAAATAGGTGGAAATTATGTGAAATTCTCGATTGCTTCCCAACTCTCATACTGCCATGCCATGGTTGACATGAAGCCTACTTTGTGATTCCTTCCCTAAGCTAGAATCTTTTTTCAGGAGTTCAGTTACCTGGAAAACTTATCCAAAGAAACACCTGAGGCAAAGATTATCTGGTATCTTATATTGCTGCCATCTGTAAGAGTGCCTTTGTTTATTTACCTATCTGTTTAGTTATTTGTTAGCAGTTCAGTCAATCCAGGAAAAGTATCCAGCAGGGGAAGATTAGTTGCCATCTTATGTTGCTATATTCAGAAAAGTCTGTCATGTACAAGAACTGCTCATCTTCCACGTGTCTTGCAAATGCTGGAGAAATTACCACTCTAAAGCAGGCAAGAAGAATACAAAATGAGGAAGCAGTGCTACGGATGACTTGGGTTTAAACTCAATAATGAGTCTGCTGAGTTGTCCTGTTTAGTTTTGTGGGGTAAATTGCAGTGACTGTTAGGGCATTTTGTGTGTTTGTGTGACAGCTGGTATAGCTTCTCTGTCTGTCTGTATTTTACTTTTGGGGCACTGTGTAGGTACTGTAGGTACAGCAGAGAACGAGGAAAGATTGTGCCTCCAGGGACAAGAGGGAAGGGTGCTGCAGAATGAAACATTTGGACAATGTGGAGTAGAAATTTTGGAATGGGTAGAAAACATATAGTGCTATTGCACTGGTGGTCTCCAAGGAAGAACCATTTATTGGAAAAAAAAAAAAAAAAGACGCAAAAAGACTCTTTAAGGGTTGTTGAATACTATGAAGTCACCGGAAAGGCTGAATATAGAGCAAGTCTGGAGGGATATACAAGGAGAGATTTATTAAAATCCATTTTCATTTTTATCCAGTCTCACACTATGCCATTTTTCTATATGTTCCCTTATTCCAGGAGCCCTACTGAAACTTAAAATTAAAAATTCAAAGACCTGTGGTATTTGAAGCATACTCAGTTTTAAGGAAGAGTCTTTCAGATCCACCTGAAAACTTTATCCTATTTCAGGTCCTGAGGGAGCATTTTTGCTTATAATTTCTCTGCTTAGTGCCCTAGGGTAGCTGTCAAAATCCTTTTGGATAGCACAGTATCAGGATAGAAATGAGAAGGGAGCAAGTCTGGTTTTAGTACAAAATTTATTTCTTTGTTTATAATCCTCTTTCATCGGAATCCTTCCATCACCTGCAGTGAATCATTAGTTGCATTCATGCTCTCTCTTCCTCAATGACTCATGCATTATTTTCTGCAAAAAATGCATAGTGTCAGCAAAAGGAATGGGGAAAATCCCACACTGAAGAGTAATTTGTAATTGGTGATCATTTTGCTCTTGTAAATAGATGATGGGGGTTAAAATCCAGTCACACAAGGGAAATGAAAATTGCATTTCTCACTACTAGATTAATAATTTAAAATCTGTTTCCATCTATTCCATCCTCTCTTCTCTACCCTCCCACTCTCTTCTATCTGCCTACTGCTCTGAATGCTTTTCAACAGGAAAAGAGGATAATCTTTGAGTGGACATGACCTGGTCAGTTTTTACTAGGAGAAAGTGTGCTCACAAGGAAATCCATTGGAGGAATGTTTTCTGGATCCCAGTTATTAAGAATGTCAGATGGGCCAAGTCACTCAAAGTGCTTTTGCATATATATATATATATATTTATATATATATGTATGTGTGTTTGTGTATATATAAAAGTAAGGTTGCAACTTGCAGCTTTTGTTAAGTAGGGGCATCTCCACTAGCCACTAAACACAGGGATTTTCAGGATAGTAATGTTGAATCTTGTACTTATGTTGTGTTCTAGGCATCTTTGCCACTAGCTCTTTCTTCTAGTCCATTGGATAGAACTAGATGAACTTTGAAGGCCCCTTCTAAGATAAACTAGTAGTTTTGGGTTTCATCACTACCAGAAATCTTAATAAGCTTTGGACAAATTCAGGTACGTCTAGAAAACAAATAAAAATAAAAAAAAAAAAAAAAAAAAAAGAAGGAACATAAATTGTAAATTACACCATCAGTTGACTGGCATCTTATCCCTGCCTATAAAAGTTACACTGAGGCCATAATGCAATATTTTATATTCATATACTTTCTTGCATCTTAGGAACTTAAGTTGAGAGTGTGTAAATAATTTTCTTTCTTTAGAAATTCAGCATTAGGAATTCTCATCCTGGATATTAATTTTGTGTTCCCTAAAATTATTTTTCTTCCAAAACCTGTATGTTGATATGTATGATCAATATATTTTCTATCCTAATAGGTTACAATGCACAAAATATGATCAGAATTGTAAAATTAAAAATAAATATTTTTTTTGGTATTGAAATACCTCTTTTTTAAATGGTCAAATATAGGAAGACATAGATTTTTTGTTGTAGCTGCAATGTCATAATTTAAAAAATTTACAGTGGACTAGAAGCATGTTAATATGTAACCTTTATCAAATCATATATGATCTACAAATTCTTATCTTCAGACGTTTCTGGCACTTTGGCTAGTTGAAATTTACAGAAATCTCGGCAGTTAAAATGAAAGGCATAGTGTCTAAACATACGTACAATTAATAGGAGCTTTCAAGGTGGCTAGTAGCTACTTTGATACTCAGTCCAGGAAAAGGGCGTAAACAAATATAATCATTTTATTATTTGATTTGAAAAAGTCTTACATGATCTTCATATTATGTTCAAAATACATCAGTGTAATAGTGACTTCTGCATTCAACAGGTTTTACTGATAATGAAATGATAAATAACTAATCAGTAGATAAATAAAATATACCTCTTAAAAGTACTGTAAATCTTGTTACAAATCAATCCTTCACTAAACATTGTGTTAAATATCAGACCATATATTTCATTCATTTGCAGTGAGTTGTATTTAGAAATTGTATAAATAAATTATAAAATACATTATTTAACAAGTTCTCACCCTCTATTTGATTTGTGCAGTAGGTACAAAATGTGACTTTTTTTTAACGGGTGACTCTTTTCATTTTGTAAGTCATTAGTAAGTGGAACTGTAGGAGAAGGTGCATGTCTGTCATAGATAAGGGAACATACCCTTCTCTCTGAAGCTTTGTTGGAACAGTCAGTGGGCATTGAACTGTGTAAGAGCAGAGGACCAAGAAGGAATGGAAATTACACAAATAGCATGATTAAGAAATGAAAGAGAGCACTGTTTAGTGATTGATATGAATGCTAGGAAGCTGGGTAACAAACAAAAAGAAAGTGGGAGAAATCCCATTTGTTTTAATAAATCTGGTTTATTTTTTACATTACCTAAATTTCTGGTTTTCATGACAGGACCTCCATACTCTAAGGTTATCACTTGTATGATCACTACTAGTCTGTGATAAGTTTATGCACAACATATGCCAATAAAGACATATAATACATAACTTTAGATTAATTCTTTCTAATGCTAGCATAGTAAATGCCTATGGAAGTAAGCAGAGAGATTAAGAGAATAGAAATGAAGAAATCTCATAGGCTCATCCATATGCAAATGTTCATTAGCAGTGTCTGAATCACTTTTTCTTTAGGAGATGATAAGAAATATTGGAGAGCTTCATGGTAGGTTACCATGGAACAGAGGCAGAAAAGATCAGCAGGTAAGCAGGGTTTTAAGAATATCACCATCCATTTCTATGGAGAGAAAATTTCCATTTTTCACAAAACAAAATAGGAAGCCTCATGTGGCAAGAACACATTTTGTCTGTGTTAAAAACAGTGTCCTGACAAAAGTACTTCAGTAAATACCAGTAGAAATAAAATGGCAAACCAGAACTCATTTTTATGTGTTGGAATTTTACAGACAATAATTTTCCCAAGGAAACACATGTACTGTAGTCTGTGCTGTACACCACCTGTTGGTCCCCCAGGCCTTGGAGAAACTGAGACTTACTAGGAAGACACAAGATGCTGTTGGGTTAGGGGCACTATATCCCCATCAGTCATCATGTGTGTAACCAGAAGTGGTGGGTGTAGATGTGCTCTAGGGTATGTTCTAAGAGAAAGGAGTTTTATCCTTTGGTGCTCTCAGAATGCTGGTTGAAAGGACTCGAGCTGTCACTGCCTCTGCCACAGGGTTACGGTTGGTTTGGTTTGGTGCTGGTGCAGATAGCCCGCTTCTGGTGCAGACTGTGCTCCAAGCCAAGTTGCACGGCTTATATATATCTGCAGCTGAGCATCCACCTAGTGTGAGGCATAACCATTTGTACTATGGTGGAGTAAAGAAAATATACATGCAATGGCCTTTCACAAAGCTTCTGTGTTACAGTCTCTGTTGAAAGGTGCAACTGAACCTTAAGAAATACACCACATGGAGCAGAACTGAGTCAGCAGTAAGTGTGATTAAATTATGTGATCAATGTATTTTTTATTTCCATGGCCCCCATTACAACTGCTCAATTCAACACTAGTAAGGTGTCACAGTTGAAATGAAACGAAAAGTTTAAGAGTGTTAAATCAAGCAGCGACTATTTATATTGATTTTTGTTTGGAAGTAGATTTTATAAGCTCCAAGGCATTTTTATAAGTACCCAAAGGCAGCCAGTGTTGGATACTAATGAATAAGCATAGCTTCTGAATATAAGGTCAATTTTAAATTTAATGAAACCTTGTAAAGTTAGGGGGCTTTTGAAAATAGGTTTCTGAATTGCTAAAAAATTAAATGAGAAATTAAAATATTTCTAATAGTGATTAGTGCATTGACTAATCCAGCATTAGGAATTCCATTTTATGTAATACAGATAACATAAAAAACTTCATTGGATATTCCTTATAATTCCTTCTCATTGACAGACCATTATTTTAAAATACTATTGAACAAAAAAGTATGTTTTTGTTTGTTTGTTTTGTTTTTTAATCTATTTCGCCTTATATTTATAATACACATGTAAGTTTGAGGTGTTACCTTGAACAAGTTCAAGAGTATGATCTTTCCCAATTTTTACATTACTCTTTTTTCTGACTGCCTACTTTTAAAGGAAGAAAAAAAAGTAAATAAATAAATAAATAAATAAATAAAAATCAAAGACACTATCACCCTACATATTTTTTGTACTACTATTTGACAGCTGCAATAAGATGAAACTTGCTAATTGCTTCTACACATAGATTTATTAGGGAATTCATATCTGAACAGCAGAAGACTTGTGTTTCAATTTAAACCTCTTAAACAGAAACCACATTTTGGATGCTATTGATGAATTCTTAGCAGTTAGTGGAGCTTTCAGCTAACTCTTAATCAGTTTGCCCTTTTTGAACTTTCCTATTTCAGGGAGCTTTTCATGGGATAAAGGAGAAAGGATTATACATGGAAAGAATTATGCACCTCTAATCTCTACTGTAGAAAATCCTTGCATACAAGATAATTCCCTTTATTAAAAAGGGTATAGTTTGAGTTCAGCTGACAGGCAAGATAGAAGCTTCAATTTTTTTCATTGCTATCTGTAGCTCTATTACTACATTTCTAATAAAATTAGAAACATGATAAATCTAGCTAACACAGCACAGTCTTAAGAGTCCAAGTCATTAAAAAGAAAAGGAAAGGTAGTAATTTTACTTTACCACTGTCCGCCCCATCTGAGGTCATGATTTGGTAACATTATTTTAAGCAGTGGAAGCCAGCAGGGTCCAAAGCGTTCATTTGTATCCATCTGTTTAATTGTAACTCTGGAAGGAAGACCAGTGTATTTTGACTCCCACTGAAAATAAAATGTGATTGCTTATCTGTACGGCTGAAATGAAAAACTGAAATCTGTCCTTCTGTTCAGCATTTAGTTATTCTAGCTGACACAAATCCAATTGTTTTATTTCATTCACTCATAAATAAAGCATGGGACAGATGTGCTAGATTTACAAATTGCTGGAGGAGATGATGTCTGTAGACTGCCTTTCCTTTGCCCTCTGTTATGAAAGGTAAGAGAAATCCAAATTAAGTTGCTTCTTCTGCCTGAGGCATTTTGAACCCTCACCTTCCCTTGAGTCTGAAGCATACCCTGTTTCTGTACTGAGCAGTGTGGCTTCAGCTGCTCATGGCTGAGCCTCTAGTTTGTTCAAAATCTTGGTAGAGGAAGGCACTGCAAGGGAGGAGTGAGTGCTGGGAAAATTATTATTTATTATTATTATTAATAATAATTTCTGTTCTGGCAATGCAGTAGGTGCTGCACTGAGAAGACAGTATTCTTATTTCATCTGCTGCATCCTGGAGGATGGAGTGCGCTCCTCCTGTACAGCCTCCACAAAGTACATATCCTCTTCAGTCTGACAGGTATGACTGCTCTGTCATGGGCACTCTGTTTTGGGGCATCACATCTAAAGCCTCTTGCTTGCCCAGACTTCCATGTTGGGGCTCCCCTAGGCACTGAGCTGCTGCTTCTGCAAGTGTGACCACAAGCCAGGTCATTCTTTGTGCTAGGTCTTGAACACCTCACCAGAACCTCATCAAGCAAAAACCTGACCAAATGCTGTCCTCACTGCCTGGCTCCCTCACCAGAAGCTGTTTTTTCCCTACCTACAAAGGGGTGAAGTCTTCTGAATCTTTCCAACTTCCTCCCTCTTACCACCCCATCCATCAAGGGAAAGCTATACTCCTAAGTGTATGTGATGACTCGTTCACCTGCTGCTCATTACAGTAACTGAGTGTCTTTCCTCCTGCTCTCTGCTGGAATATATTTAGACATTCCCTAAAATAATCTTGGATCTGGTTCTCAGAGAAAAATAATTTCTCATTTATAATAAGACATTTAATAGAAGATTTCAGGAGGATGCAGCTAGCAATTTAGCATTCAGTGCACAGGCTGTGTTGGTGGGAGGAGTGGAAGACTTCACTCAAAATGGATTCTGGCATTGTAGAAAAAACCTTTTCTGAAGTGAGCTGTCAGCTTGTCATTTGTCCATTACATACCTTGCAGGTTTGACATGGCACATGAAGATTTTGTTACATCAGCAATGAACTTTCAGTCATACTAATTTTCATTTGTGATTACTTCTACAATTTATATACCCACACTACTAGGAGCTTTTTATATTTCTTCCAGTCTTTCTGTAGCCTTGTTTTCTAGTTGGAAAATAACTATGAGTCAGGTAAAACAGTTTACAAAGGTGAATCTTTACTCTTAATGTTGTATCAATGCCTTGTTTCTGATCTAGAGAATGTACTTTCTAAGTTTAGTATTTCTTTGTAAGTGGTTAGTAAGTACATCTAATTACCGATACAGATGATTCAGTTTATTATCCCAGTTTATTGTCCCAGGACACATTTTTGGCTATGAAATACAAATACTAGAAATAAAAGCAAGCTGTTCTATTTTTCTTCATTTGAAAGCTTTTGAATTGCTCTTGATTAGGGCTCTTTTAGGCATTAAGAGTTAAAATGCCTTTAAATAACTTTAAAAAATAAAAGTGATATTAAAGAAGAATACATTTTTCAGCACTGATTTTAGAAGAAAATTTCATCTAACAGAAGTTCCAGCATCTTCTGTTGGGTTTGCAAGTGAGATAAAATACATTTTATTTTTCAGTATTATTTTAGTTAGTAAGAATTCCGAATGAAGTACTTCACCTCTCCATTAATCCACAGCAGAATTCTTTGCTCCAGAAAAGAAACAAAACAGGGTGCATTGTGACTGGAGCAGAGTTGATTTTTCAACTATTTGAATTTGCAATTCAAATTATGGATTCAGGAGTTTTTACTTCCTCTTTTGCTCCTGTGTGCATTGTTTTGTCACACAGTGCTTAACAGAGGGTACATGTTGTCTTCACCAGGCTCTGCTCACTTATGGCTAAAATCGTGTCATAGAATCATAGAATCATAGAATATCCCGAGTTGGAAAGGACCCATAAGGATCATCAAGTCCAACTCCTGGCACCGCACAGGTCTACCCAAAAGTTTAGACCACGTGACTAAGTGCACACTCCAATCGTTTCTTAAATTCAGACAGGCTTACTGCAGTAAATAGTTCACTGGGGAGCCTGTTCCAGTGTGCAACCACCCTCTCGGTGAAGAACCTCTTCCTGATGTCCAGCCTAAACTTCCCCTGCCTCAGTTTAACATCCTTCCCGTGGGTCCTATCACTGGTGTTTATCGAGAATAGGTCACCTGCCTCTCCACTCCCCCTCGTGAGGAAGTTGTAGACCGCAATGAGGTCCCCCCTCAGCCTCCTCTTCTCCGGGCTGAACAGGCCCAGTGACCTCAGCTGCTCCTCATATGTCTTCCCCTCTAGGCCCTTCACCATCTTTGTCGCCCTCCTCTGGACACTCTGCAACAGTTTAATGTCCTTTTTGTACTGTGGTACCCAAAACTGCACACAGTACTCAAGGAGAGGCAGCACCAGCACAGAGTAGAGCAGGACAATCACTTCCCTTGACCGACTAGCAATGCCATGCTTGATGCACCCCAGGATACGGTTGGCCCTCCTGGCTACCAGGGCACACTGCTGGCTCATATTCAACTTGCCGTCAACCACAAGCCCCAGATCCCTCTCTGCGGGGCTGCTCTCCAGCATCTCGTCGCCCAGTCTGTACGTATAGCCAGGGATGCCCCGTCCCACGTGCAGGAGCCGGCACTTGCTTTTGTTAAACTTCATGTGGTTGGTGATCGCCCAGCTCTCCAATCTGTCCAGATCTCTCTGCAAGGCCTTTCCACCCTCATTCGAGTCCACAACTCCTCCAAGTTTGGTGTCGTTGGCAAATTTGCTCAAAACACCTTCTAGTCCTACATCCAAATCATTTATAAAAACATTGTAGAGGACTGGCCCTAAAATGGAGCCTTGAGGGACCCCACCAGTGACCGTCCGCCAGCCAGATGTGGCCCCATTTACCATAACCCTTTGAGCCCTGCCCGTCAGCCAATTGCTCACCCATCATATGATGTTTTTTGTTAAGTTGTATGCTGGACATTTTGTCCAGTAGGATCCTATGGGAAACCGTGTCAAAAGCTTTGCTGAAGTCCAAAAAGATCACATCAGCTGTTTTCCCTTGATTGACTAGATGGGTGATCTTATCATAAAAGGAAATCAAATTTGTTAGGCAGGACCTACCCCTCATGAACCCATGTTGGCTGGGACCAATGACTGCATTGTCCCCCAGGAGCACTTCAATAACTTCAAGGATCGTCTTCTCCATAATTTTACCAGGCACTGACATGAGACTGACAGGCCTGTAATTGCTAGGGTCTTCTTTCTTACCCTTCTTGAAAATTGGCACATTTGCCAGCTTCCAGTCCACTGGGACCTTTCCAGATTCCCAAGATCGTTGAAAAAAAATTGAGAGAGGTCCCACGATGACATCAGCCAGCTCTTTAAGCACTCTGGGATGAATTCCATCCTGACCCATGGACTTGTATGGATCCAAGTGGAGCAGCAAATCCCACACACGTTCAGGGTCGGTTGGGAGTTTGTCATTCCCACCGTCATGGTCCTCCAATTCAGGGCACCCTGGGTCCCGAAGCCCATCACCAGTGTTGAACACAGAGGCGAAGAAGGCATTAAACGTCTCTGCTTTGCCTATGTCATTGTCTGTGAGGAGACCCTCCCCATCTAGTAGCAGACCTGTGTTTCCTTTGGTTCTCCTTTTTCTGTTCACGTTATCTAAAAAAAACTTTTTTATTGTCTCCCACAGACATGGCCAGCTTCAACTCTAGGTGGGCTTTGGCCACACAAATTTTCTCTCTACAAACACAAACAGCATCCCTGTATTCCTTCCTCATCGTCTGACCCTCCTTCCAGCAGCCGTACACTTTCTTTTTTCGCCTAAGCTCCAGTAGAAGATCCCTGGTCAGCCAGGCCGGCCTTCTGCCCCACCTGCCTGACTTCCAATATTTTGGAATTGCCTGATCTTGTGCTTTTAGGAGGCAGTGCTTAAAGACTGACCAGCACTGATGGATGCCAATGCCTTCAAAAGCAGTTTCCCAGGGGACCTTTTACTAGTTCCCTGAGCAGCCTGAAGTCTGCTTTCCCCATATCCAGGGCTGAAGTTTTGGTGGCAGTTTTCCTTCTGTCACCATAAATTCTAAACTCAACCACTTCATGGTCACTATGACCGAGACGGCCGCCAATTGCCACGTCTCCCACAAGACCCTCTCTGTTCTCCAGCAGCAGATCTAGGAGGGCACCTTTCCTAGTTGGCTCCCTCAGCACCTGCACCAAGAAGTTATCATCTAGGTGGTTTATGAACCTCCTGGACTTGCTCGTGTCAGCCGTTTGGTTATCCCAGTTGAAGTCTGGCAAGTTGAAATCCCCCATAAGGACAAGGGGAGTTGATCTCAAGGCATCTCTTAGTTCTGCAAAGAATAATTCATTGGCGTTGTCGTCCTGGCCAGGTGGTCTGTAATAGACTCCCACAACAACATCCCCTTTATTTGTTCGTCCCTTAATCCTTACCCAGAGGCTCTCAACTTTGCCATCGCCAACTTGAAATTCCACACAGTCCAGCCCATGCTTCACATACATCGCCACCCCACCACCTCGCCTACCCTGCCTGTCCCTCCTGAAGAGCCTGTAACCATCTATTGCAACACACCAGCCACAGGACTCATCCCACCAGGTTTCGCTTATGCTGATGATGTCATAGCTGTGGGACTGGGCCAAGACTTCTAGCTCGTCCATTTTATTCCTCATACTGCGTGCGTTTGTGTAGAAGCACTTCAAATGCGCCTTCCTACACGCAGCACCTTGTGGAGCTGACCAAAGGGCCTCACTAGCACACAGTCCCTCTGATTCTAGTGCACCATGCCTTAGCTCATCATCGGCGTGCCTGGTTTTATCCCCTTCCCCCTCCAACTCTAGTTTAAAGCCTTATCTACCAGCCCTGCCAACTCCTGAGCAAATGTCTGTTCTCTACAAAAGACTTCCAGAGGGTTAATTAAAAAAAATAATAATCTGATGACTGAATTTACTTTTTGTTTGTTTGTTTGTTACTGCTTATCTTTTTTTTTTTTTTTTCTTTTTTTTTTTTCTTTCTGTATGGCTTACTGCACTGTCAGGGCAGCTGAAAACCCACTGTGTAAATTCCTTTATCTAGTTTTGGTGTACTGACCAAATTGCTGTTTTTCACCAAAGACATTTAATTTGTCCCATTGTCATATTTCATACAAAAATGTCATATATGTTGGGTAATTCTGTTGCTTGTGAAAGCTAACATACTGTCTTTTGAACTGCTGATACATGGTCATTGCCTTAGATGGACGCTGTTGTACTGTCTAAACTAATACTCATGCTTACTTTTCTGAAATGTTAGTATTAAAATGAAGGAATGAATGCAGGAAAAGAGTATAAATCTGAGAAGTCAAAAAGCATCAATTTTTCAGTGATTTTTCTTTTCCTTTCTGATAGATAAGGTAGACAATGTCCTCCAGGCTCTTCTGTCAGGCTCTGACACAGGTGACCAACAAAGCTTCTGGGTGTCTCACGTCTTTTTCAGTTTTATTTCTTGTATTGTGGCTGGTTCTTACCATTCTTACCTCTTCATTATATTCAAAGAGGAACACTGGAACCAACTGGGGACACACAGACACCTCTCAGAGCATTTGCAGAAGTGTCAAAACAATGATTTCCAGTGACTCTTAAAAGATCACCTTCCCATGCAAGGTCATGGCAGCAAACAAGTTTGTGTTAGGCCATTTGTGTGGGGGATTATACAGGTGAGAATTTACTTAGTTTCAAATATAGAATGTGAAAGTTAAGAGACCATAAGATAGGATTTAAAGAAAAAAAAGTGGTACAAAATACAGTAAATTAAACAAATCTGAAATTTATTCATATAACTTGTTTTTGTAAGCATAGACTTAACAAGATTTGGGAATCCTTACTCATCATTAATTATTTCTAATAATTTTGACTGCCTCAGGAAGAGCAAACCATTTCTGGTTGCATCATTTCCACAAAGCAAAGCCAAGTGTCTTTGCTGTGTACCAAAACAGATGGAAAGCCCATCCTACTTCAAAAAAAGAATTAACAGTGATTTTGGCCTTCTGTTATGTATAGAGGAGGAAATGCTTGAAGAGATGTTTCAAGTGTACAGAGGACCATCTGTGACTTATTTTGCTACAAACTCTTTTAGTTTGAACCCTGACTTGGGGAAAAAAAAAAAAAAAAAAAGCATTGGAGAGGACCTTAGCCAACTCAGTGGGAACAAAGTAGGTTTAACATTTGAAACATAATTCCAACCTGCACAGCCCAGAGCACGTTCCACCACACTGTTTGGAATCAGTTTTGCAGCAGACTTTCTTATATATCTGACTAACTGAGTTAAATAAATAGATCCAGAGGTTTTATTCTTGTTTCAACTTTAAAGAAGTCCTTCAAAATGACTTAATGCCTTTTGTGAACTGCCCAAATAATTGCTTGCCCAATAATTTGTGGTGTTTTACTGGCCAGACAAACACTGCATATGAGGCCTCTGCTTAATATGCAAAGCACCGCCTTGCATATTTTGCACCTTTTTCTCAAAAGAATTAGCATTAGAGCTTAATGGTATGCATTTGAATTTTGAGCTTCTTTTATTGGCCAGAGAACCTATTTTGTTAAGCAAATCACTTCAAAGCCAGATGAGCATGGATATTTATGTTGAAGCAGGGGTGGCCAGCCAGGTTCACTCAGCAAGCCAATCTGTGCTGGCAAAACTGTTGAGATTTGCAAATGATGCTGTTGAATTTTAAAAAACAAAAAATGGGAAAAAAAAATCACATGATCTGATGTTCATTGTGATCCATTTCTTTGAGTATATTTGATGGACATTATGAAGGGTCTAATGCTGAGATTTGGTTTTGAATTTTTCCTGTTATAAGAAAAGAGATCTGAAACTGGGATAGTCTATTGCCTGTGAAATCATCCAATTTTCCTGTTGAAACTCATTGTATTCTGCTACCTATGTACCTGAAATAATTATTTACTATATTTTTTTTTTACATGTATTGATATCTGTGTTAATGATTGAGAGAAATAAAGTTTCTTAAAGGCTGAGCGAAGATAGGCCTTGCTGCTGAGCTTATGTTTGACTGTCCTATCCAGTTGTATATAAAATTGTAAATCATTAGAGGTGGATGAGGAAAAATACATCATCGCTAAATTTATCAAAAATTATTGTTTCATTCAGGTCTAGACTTCTGGGCATTCAGCTCAAAATGGTTAAACAGACTGTGGAATTAAGGTGATCCATGGCAGACCTGCAAAACAAGAAGCTGAACTGTTGATCTTCATTTTCTTCCAAGAAACACCCCAAAATTTTATGTTTTCCTTCAGATGTGATGCTTTGTCACACCAACATAACACAATTCTGAAAGCTCGTTTTTAGAATTACTCAAAATAAATTCGAAGACATCATTTTGAACACCTAAGGAAAACATTAATTGTGCTTGTCTCTGATATTTCTGCCTTTTAAACATCAGTCATACATGGTTTGTTACAGCTGGAGTGGTAGGTAAGTGGGAGTAAGACAGCCCATAATAGGTTCTGAGAGAGGATGTACAAGAGCATCATCTTTATATAGAGTTATTTGAAGAAACTGTTGAAAAAAATTGGCTGCTTAAATTCAAGCTTGTAAACTTTGTATATATTTGCAAAAATTTTAGCTTCTCATATTCTGTATGTCTTTTTATAAACTATAAGCAAGTGTGTTCTAATAGTGTAGGTAACTCTTCACAAATCAAAGCTGTATCAAGGGCTACATTTGTACAATGTATTTTGTTGTATCCCCTCCAAACTTCTTGTGCACCCCCAGCCTCCTCGCTGGGTGTTATGAGAAGCTGAAAAGCCTCTTACTCTGTTTAAGCACTGCTCAGTAACAACTAAAACATTGGTACGTTACCAACATTATTTTCCTCCTAAATCCAGAACACAGCATGATACCAGCTACTATGAAGAAAATTAACTCTATCCCAGTTGAAACAAGGACATATTTGTAATAGAATTTGTCCTTCTCCAGAAAATAAGTAGCACTTTCCATAAGGAGGTTCTTCCATCTTTCTTCAATGTAAATGTCATGTCAGGCTGATCTCTTTCACATATACTGTTGCTGAAAGTTAAAATAACGTGAAGGTGCTAGGTAATTTACTGATGTTTAGCCATGTTTAATTTTTGTTTTGTTTTCACATTCCTATCTAAGAATATATTCAGTAATATTTTCTAAATATCTTATTCTGTGTCCACTTAATTTCCTCCTGGTAAAGAGGATTTTTTTTATTATTATTATTTTTATTTTTTCCCTTTGGGAACTCTAGAAAGGAGCTGGATGAATCTTGGTAAATGAGTGTGTGGTACTTTCATTTTTTTTTATTTTTTATTTTTTTCCAACATATGAAGTCTCAAGTGGTAGATGCTACCCTTTCTCTTGTGCTGGAAAAGGTCCAGAGCCGGTGATGCAGGAGTCTTCTGAGAGGCTTCTGGAGTGCAGAGTTGCTTCCACTACACACCTTCCTATTGCTGTATGGCCTCTGGGCCTTTCTTTCACTGGTTGATTTCTGACCAAGATTCAGCTGTGAGCTACTCAATAATTTTTAGCAGCTAAGCATTCCTAGCTACAAGAACAGTATTTCCCACTCTCCAGAACCATAACACAAAACCTTCTCATTTTGTAATGAAAATGTGAGTATAAGTATATTAGACAACTAGTATACCACAGAATTGCTGTGACTGTCATATTAGCATGTTTCAGGAGAAAAGGACAGTTTTGGTAATCTCCACATCTCCACTGGCAGTGAAAATCATTTTCAGTCTTCTGTGGCAAAATGTTTGTGCCAAATGACAAAGGAAAAAGTAAATCCCATCAAACATTTGTTAGAAAACAGCATGTTGTCAGTTAGAATCATTAATTATTTCATCCCTCAATAGGCAAACCTGCAGAAAGGCTGTGCCAAAATATTTAC